>NW_019943485.1:167889-197869 GCF_002910315.2 Salvelinus sp. IW2-2015 | reverse complement strand
TGGTGGGTGTGTGTGTGTGTGTGTGTGTGTGTGTGTGTGTGTGTGTGTGTGATAATATTATTCCATGAAAACAATTAAAGAATCAAGAGTAGATGAGTAAATATGAACCAGCAGCACTTTATTTAATGTTGGACAATCATGAAACACATACATTTATCAGACAATGAATATGCAAATAATTTGAGCAAACTATTGACAGGGGTTATTCATTGACATGTTCTCCAACAAGCCAGTGCCCTTCTCTTCCCGTAAGACGAAGCCACTATTTGCAATGAGGCAAGTTCATGACCCCATGTATACACTGCTGGCGAAATTAAACACTACCTGGGCTCAGTCTAAGATAACCAGTACACTTAAAAGTGATATGATCTCCATGTGTGGCAAGCTTTTATTTTTATCTTCCGGAGGATATTTAAATTGAATGTTCTGTGTGTTCATCAGCTCTTCATCCACAGTGCAGGGTTCTAAATAATTCTCTCTCTTCCTTTTCACACACACACACACACACACACACACACACACACACACACACACACACACACACACCACACAAACACACACAACACCAAGCTTTCTAACGTTAGTGGTGTGGGAATGAATTTTTCAAAGTTCAATATAAAGACACATAAAGGATTTTTTCCCAATATCTTAGCAACCAGACAATATTTATAAAAAAACTTATGTGGTGTTCAACTGCATCATCATCACATAGTGCCTTGATGACGTGTTCCTTCCTGTTGCTGGCATCCTGATCATTTAAGCAGGAATATTGTCCTTCAATTCTCATATGCAAGAAAATGTTTAATGTCATGTTTTATGTATGGTTCGTCAAGTTGGTTGGCTAATGTGGGGCTACGGTGAGCAATGGCAGTACAGACATACTCCCAAGGTGCAGAAATGGATTTTGTCCCTCCCCTTTTGCCCCTGGAAAACATGGCTTGATGGGAAAAGGTGGCACTGGCTTGCTGGAACAAACATTAGCCATGTCAATAGACAGTGAACAAGGTTTATGTACAGTAAGGGTTATGTTAGTACAGTTTTTGTGATTGAATAATGACTAAATGTTTCAGTGGATCTTATCCACATTCTAACTACAGTATGTGATACCTGTACCACTCAATGCTTGTTTAGCTCTTAATTTAAGAACTTCAGATTACTGTAGAAATGTCTCTATCTCATGTAGCTGAACAATAGTGGAAGCCCGAGCACACAAGTTATTTATTCTGATATCAAATATAGTGGCCTTAAAAATACTACAAATTAAAATCATTCAAATTAAAATGAGTTGTTTTCTGACCTATTATTAACAGACTGAACCAACACAGTTCCTACATTCAGCATTTTCACAAGAACTGTGTTTTTACCACAGTGCAGGTTTGATTAAATTCCATGTATTGGAGTTTTCCAGTATTTTGGATCAGTCCCCCTTCACAGAAGTCCTCTTCATTGCTCCCTAGGGGCTGTAACTCTGTAGACAAACATTAACTTTGGGATAGACACTGTTTATTTATGTTCTACTCCTTCCATTTTTACTGCATCTACCATTTGATCAACATGAAATCATCTCTGACTCTGCTGTGTCTGGTGGTATGGGTGAATGTGGATGCTTCATCAGCTCAGACTGGTAAGGATGTGTTTTCCTTCACTTTCTCACATGCCTTCTAGATGCCCCATTGGGTAGTATCCACCAATTGCTCTGTAAGACACAAACTAGACGATACAAGTGTAGCAAACTTAACTGATGCGTTTGCTTTGCTACGTTTAGCTACTATTGAAATCATCATAGGGAAACAACCATTACTCTTCTGATACGCAGGGAAAGAGATGACAATTTCTGCCATCAATTCCATATTCACTTATGTTTTTGACAGGACTTCAAGATATAAAACTCAGCAAAAAAAGAACATCCTCTCAATGTCAACTAAATTTATTTCAGCAAACTTAACATGTGCAAATATTTGTATGAACATAACAAGTTCACAACTGAGACATAAACTGAACAAGTTCCACAGACATGTGACTAACAGAAATTGAATAATGTGTCCCTGAACAAAGGGGGGGGTCAAAATCAAAGTAACAGTCAGTTTCTGGTGGGCACCGCTGCATTAAGTATCGCAGTGCATCTCTTCCTCATGGATTGCACCAGATTTGCCAGTTCTTGCTGTGAGATGTTACCCTACTCTTCCACCAACGGACTTGCAAGTTCCCGTACATATCTGGGGGAATGGCCCTAGCCCTCACCCTCCGATCTAACAGGTCCCAGACGTGCTCAATGGGATTGAGATCCGAGCTCTTTGCTGGCCATGGCAGAACACTGACATTCCTGTCTTGCAGGAAATCACGCACAGAACGAGCAGTATGGCTGGTGGCATTGTCATGCTGGAGGGTCATGTCAGGATGAGCCTGCAGGAAGGTGACCACATCAGGGAGGATGTCTTCCGCTGTTACGCACAGCGTTGAGATTGCCTGCAATGACAACAAGCTCAGTCCGATGATGCTGTGACACAGTGCCCCAGACCATGACGGACCCTCCACTCCAAATCGATCCCGCTCCAGAGTACAGGCCTCGGTGTAACGCTCGATAAACGCGAATCCGACCATCTCCCCTGGTGAGACAAAACCGCGACTCGTTCCAGGTGAATAGCACTTTTTGCCAGTCCTGTCTGGTCCAGCGACAGTGGGTGTGTGCCCATAGGCGACGTTGGTGCCGGTGATGTCTGGTGAGGACCTGCCTTACAACAGGCCTACAAGCCTTCTGTTCTGCCTCTCTCAGCCTATTTCAGACAGTCTGAGCACTGATGGAGGGATTGTGCGTTCCTGGTGTAACTTGGGCAGTTGTTGCTGCCATCCTGTTTCTGTCCCACAGGTGTGATGTTTGGATGTACTGATCCTGGGCAGGTGTTGTTACACGTGGTCTGCCACTGCGAAGACGATCAGCTGTCCGTCCTGTCTTCCTGTAGCGCTGTCTTAGGCGTCTCACAGTACGGACATTGCAATGTATTGCCCTGGTCACATCTGCAGTCCTCATGCCTCCTTACAGCATGCCTAAGGCATGTTCACAAAGATGAGCAGGGACATTGGGCACTATACTGACACTAAAGAGTCAGTATAAATGCCTCTTTAGTGTCCTAAGTTTTCATAACTGTGACCTTAAATTGCCTATCGTCTGTAAGCTGTTAGTGTCTTAACGACCGTTCCACAGGTGCATTGATTGTTTATGGTTCATTGAACAAGAATGGGAAACAGTGTTTCAACCCTTTACAATGAAGATCTGTAAAGCTATTTGGATTTTTGCCAATTATCTTTGAAAGACAGGGTCCTGAAAAAGGGCCGTTTCTTTTTTTGCTGAGTTTATAATCAAATTGTCATTTGATCCATATGGTCCCTCTTTAAATGATGTGCAGCTTATAAAGGCTGCATAAAGTCATGCTCTATAAAGGGTTCATAAATGTGGCATACAGTAACTCTGTAACATAACCACCAAATCAAATCAAATTGTATTAGTCACATGCACCGAATACAACAGTGAAATGCTTACTTACGAGCCCTTAACCAACAATGCAGTTTCAAAAAAATATGGATAAGAATAAGAGATAAAACTAACAAGTAATTAAAGAGCAGTAGTAAAATAACAATAGCGAGACTATATTCAGGGGGTACCGATACAGAGTCAATGTGCGGGGGCACCAGTTAGTTGAGGTAGTATGTACATGTAGGTAGAGTTATTGAAGTGACTATGCATAGATGATAGCAACAGAGTAGCAGCGGTGTAAAGAGGGGAGGGGAGGGGGGGTCAATGCGAATAGTCTGGGTAGCCATTCGATTAGATGTTCAGGAGTCTTATGGCTTGGGGGTAGAAGCTGTTTAGAAGCCTCTTTGGACCTAGACTTGGCACTCTGGTACCGCTTGCCGTGCGGTAGCAGAGAGAACAGTCTATGACTAGGGTGGCTGAAGTCTTTGACAATTTTTAGGGCCTTCCTCTGACACCGCCTGGTATAGAGGTCCTGGATGGCAGGAAGCTTGGCCCCAGTGATGTACTGGGCCGTTCGCACTACCTTCTGTGGTGCCTTGCGGTCGGAGGCCGAGCAGTTGCCATACCAGGCAGTGATGCCGCCAGTCAGGGTGCTCTCGATGGTGCAGCATAACACACCAATATGACATACACCTGTGCTTTACAAAGAGTTGCATAAGCACTGCTCAATAAAGGCTTTATAAATCATATTAAATTGAGTTTTCAAAAAGCATTCATAACCTAGTCATGCGTCTTTGTAGAGCTTTGAAATGCCAGGATAGTGGGCTCAATTCCCGGGACTACCCATATGTAAAAATGTATGCACGCATGACTGTAAGTCGCTTTGGATCAAAGTTCCTGCTAAACGGTATATAATATATTATATTTCACAAAAACATTTCTCAGATGGCCTAACCTCTTTCCCTCTTGTGTGCATAGTCAATATTAGACCTGACCTCAGCTTCCCCCAAAATGCTGTGTTGCAGGATGACACACACTCTAAAGCGCATTCACGCACAGAAAAAAAATTGGTATGGCCTTTTAAAATCATATATTTGTATTCTGTTTTCTCGTTTTTTGTTAGTTCCCCTGTTTTTTTCCATTTCCCCCCTTTTCTGTGTTCATAACAATGCTTAAATCACATCAGGGGACCACGTTTTGAAAAAATCTAAGAAACATCGATTTTTTTTGTGTAGTTAGCCTTTAATTCGGTGCACATGCATTTTGGTTCGTGAAGTTTCTGTAACACAGTAAGCACAAATCAAATGCCCACTTGTGGTGCCACTGGAAAGCGAAAAACAGGTAAGTTAACCTTATTTATTATAATTTAAATTAGTTTGTTGCAGTTAAGTGTTTAGTTAGATTACATAACTAACTCAATTGTTATTACAAATAATGTCGGTGACTTTACAGGAATTCCTAGCTAGCTAACGTTAGATAGTTAGTTAACGTTAGCAACATACGCTCTAGCTAGCTAGCAGGCTCAGCTAAATAAAACTCCCCCTAGATACACCTACGTCTCATAGTCACATCATGAAATTTGTAATGAAAGAGGAATATAATAATACATATCAAGTTTCCCATCTCCCCATTTAGAGTATGTCTTGTGCAGCACAGAAATGCCCTCGTACAAAGGCATTTCCTAACAGAACTGCTAACTTGCTTTGTTGTTACTTTTAAGGTTGGAACCAACATCCAGTACCTCCAACAGGAAGAGAGGCAAGAACCATTCATCCGCCAGCTCAGGGACAAGCTACACTATTCACAGGGCTCCCGAGTGGCGCAGCAGTCTAAGGTACTGCATCTCAGTGCAAAAGAGGTCACTGCAGTCCCTGGTTCTAATCCAGGCTGCATCAAATCTAGCTATGATTGGGAGTCCCATAGGGTGGTGCACAATTGGCCCAGGGTTGCCTGGGTTTGGCAGGTGTAGGCCATCAATGTAAATAAGAATTTGTTCTTAACTGCCTTGCCTAGTTAAATAAAGGTCAAATGAAAACATTCACAGCCCTGTGTAATATTCAATGTAATTGCTGGACATTTTTCAACTGAATGTATTTGTATTGTTTAAAAAGGAAATATAGCTTAAACTTGTCTTTAATGTTTATTTGTTTTAGCTCTTAGTGATAATTCCCTAAGTGTTAATACATTGTGTTGACATCAATCAAGCCTTTTTTGTATGTGTTATAAATGACCAAAGGGTTATTGATGTTATAGTATGTACAGCGCCATGCGATATAGAGTCTTTATGGATGTGTTATGAATGTCCTACGGTGTCTGACTTTAAATTAAGTACTACAGGCCACAACATGAAGTGTCAATAAATAGATTATAAAGATTCTGCTGATTTATGAAGGTTCTCTCATGATCCACATGTTACTGTAGGGCAGTGCTATTCAACTGGCAGCACGCAAGCCAGATCCGGACAGATCGTTTATTCATTTAGACTGGCCCTTTGATCAATTCTGAATAAATGAAATCAAACTTTATTTGTCACATGCGCCGAATACAACAAGTGTAGTCCTTACCATGAAACGATTACTTACAAGCCCATAACCAACAGTGCAGTTCATGAAGAGTTAAGAAAATATTTACCAAATAAATTAAAGCAAAAAATAATTAAAAGTAACACAATAAGATAACAATAACGAGGCTATATACAGGGGGTACCGGTACCAAGTCAGTGTGCTGGGGTACAGGTTAGTTGAGGAAATTTGTACATGTAGGTAAGGGTGAAGTCACTATGCATAGATAATAAACAACGAGTAGCACTATACAAAACAAATGGGGGGGTGTCAATGTAAATAGTCCGGTGGCCATTTGATTAATTGTTCAGCAGTCTTATGGTTTGGGGGAAGAAACTGTTAAGGAGCCTTTTGGCACTCTGGCACCCGCTTGCCGTGCGGTAGCAGAGAAAACAGTCTGTGACTTGGGTGACTGGAGTCTTTGATGCCAGTTCTCTGACCTCCCGCCTATAGTCTGTCTCATTGTTGTAGGTGATCAGTCCTACCACTGTTGTGTTGTCAGGAAACTTAATGATGGTGTTGGAGTCATGTTTGGCCACGCAGTCGAGGGTGAACAGGGAGTACAGGAGGGGACTAAGTACACACCTCTGAGCGGCCCCAGTGTTGAGGATCAGCGTGGCAGACGTGTTGTTGCCTACCCTTACCACCAGTTGCAAAGGGCGGTGTTTAGTACCAGGGTCCTTAGCTTAGTGATGAGCTTTGTGGGCACTATGGTGTTGAATGCTGAGCTGTATTTAATGAACAGAATTCTCAAATAGGTGTTCCTTTTGTCCAGGTTTGAAAGGGCAGTGTGGAGGGATATTGAGATTGCGTCATCTGTGGATCTGTTGGGGTGGTATGCAAATCGAAGTGGGTCTAGGATATCCGGGAGGATGCTATTGATGTGATCCATGACCAGCCTTTCAAAGCAATTCATAGCTACCAACGTGAGTGCTACGGGGTGGTAATTCAGGCAGGTTACCTTCGCACAAGGACTATGGGGGTCTGCTTGAAACATGTAGGTATTAGTCAGGGAGAGTTTGAAAATGTCATTGAAGACACAACAGTTGGTCCATTTTTTTAAATTTTACCTTTATTTAACTAGGCAAGTCAGTTAAGAACAAATTCTTATTTTCAATGATGGCCTAGGAACAGTGGGTTAACTGCCTGTTCAGGGGCAGGACAAAAGATTTGTACTTTGTCAGCTCGGGATTCAAACTTGCAACCTTTCGGTTACTAGTCCAATGCTCTAACCACTAGGCTACCCTGCCGCCCCAAAAAGCATTAATAAAAGCTCTGCAAATTAAATCCCCTCCAAAATCCGACTCAGTGCCAAAATGGCAAGTGTAGTCTTTTGTGTGGTTCCTATCGGTTTCTAGTGGTTTCTAGCTGTTTCTAGTGGTTTTTAGTGGTTTCTAGCAGTTACAAGTGAGCGAAGGTGATAATGTATGTGATATCAACAGAGAAGTATATTTTCTGGGTAATTTAAATATTGACTGGCTATCATCAAGCTGCAAACTGTAACCAGTGCCAAACTGTAACCAGTGCCTTCAACCTGGATCAGGTTGTCAGTCAACCTACCAGGGTAGTTAGAAACAGCACAGGAATTAAATCATCAACATGTCTTGATCACATCTTTACTAACGCTGCAGAATCGTGCTTTAAAGCAGTATCCAAATCCATAGGATATAGTGATCACAATATAATAGCCATATCTAGGCAAACCAACGTTCCAAAGGCTGGGCCTAAAATAGTGTATAAAAGGTCATACAACAAGTTTTGTAGTGATTCATATGTTGATAATGTAAAGAATATTTGCTGCTCTGTGGTGTGTAATGAGGAGCAACCAGACGCTGCACTTGACGCATTTATGAAACTACTTATTCCAGTTACTACTAAACACCCACCCATTAAGAAAATGACTGTAAAAACTGTTAAATCCCCTTGGATTGATGAGGAATTGAAAATTTGTATGGTTGAGAGGGATGAGGCAAAAGGTATGGCAAATAAGTCTGGCTGCACAACCGACTGATTGGCAAACGTACTGCAAATTAAGAAATCATGTGACTAAACTAAATAAAAAGAAACTACACTATGAAACAAAGATAAATTATATAAAGAATGATATAAAGAATGATAGTAAAACGTTTTGAGGCACCTTAAATTACATTTTGGGAAAAAAAGCCAAATCGGCTCCTTCATTGATTGAATCAGATGGCTCATTCATCACACAGCCCACTGATATTGAAAACTACTTTAATGACTTTTTCATGCAAGATAAGCAAACGTAGGGGTGACATGCCAGCAACAAACGCTGACACTACACATTCAAGTAGATCGGACCAAATTATGAAAAGCAAGAATTGTACTTTTGAATTCTGTAAAGTCAGTGTGGAAGAGGTGAAAAAATTATTGTTTCTATCAACAATGACAAGCCACCGGGGTCTGACAATCTGGATGGAAAATTACTGAGGATAATAGCAGACGATATTGCACTCCTATTTGCCGCATCTTCAATTTAAGCCTACTAGAGAGTGTGTGCCCTCAGGTCTGGAGGGAAGCTAAAGTAATCCCGCTACCCAAGAATAGTAAAGCCCCCTTTTCTGGCTCAAATAGCTAACCAATCAGCCTGTTACCAACCCTTAGTAAACTTCTGGGAAAAATTGTGTTTGACCAGATACAATGCTATTTTACAGCAAACAAATTGAAAACAGATTTTCAGCATGCTTATAGGGAAGGACACTCAACAAGCACATCACTTACACAAATGACTGATGATTGGCTGAGAGATATTGATGATGCAATGATTGTGGGGGCTGTCTTGTTAGACTTCAGTGCAGCTTTTGACATTGTCGATTATAGTCTGCTGCTGGAAAAACGTATGCGTTATGGCTTTACACCCCCTGCTATATTGTGGATAAAGACTTACTTGTCTAACAGAACACAGAGGGTCTTCTTTAATGGAAGCCTCTCAAATATAATCCAGTCAGAATCAGGAATTCCCCAGGGTAGCTGTTTAGGCCCCTTTTATTTTTTTTACTAACGACATGCCACTGACTGAGTAAAGCCAGAGTGTCTATGTATGAGGATGACTCAACACCATACACGTCAGCTACTACAGCGACTGAAATGACTGCAACACTCAACAAAGAGCTGCAGTTAGTTTCAGAGTGGGTGGCAAGGAATAAGTTAGCCCTAAATATTTCTAAAACTAAAAGCATTGCATTTGGAACAAAACATTTACTAAACCCTAAACCTCAACTAAATCTTGTAATAAGTAATGTGGAAATTGAGCAAATTGAGATGACTAAACTGCTTGGAGTAACCCTAGATTGTAAACTGTTATGGTCAAAACATATTGATGCAGTAGTAGCTAAGATGGGAAGAAGTCTGTCTATAATAAAGCGATGCTCTGCCTTCTTAACAAAACTATCAACAAGACAGGTCCTAGTTTTGTCACACCTTGACAACTGTTCAGTCGTGTGGTCAGGTGCCACAAAAAAGGACTTAGGAAAATTACAATTGGCTCAGAACAGGGCAGCACGGCTGGCCCTCGGATGTACACAGAGAGCTAATATCTATAATATGTATGTCAATCTCTCCTGGCTGAAAGTGGAGGAGAGATTGACTTCATCACTACTTTAATTTATAAGAGGTATTGACATGTTGAATGCAGCGAGCAGTCTGTCTAAACTACTGGGACACAGCTCGGACACCCATGCATACCCCACAAGACATGCCACAAGAGGTTCCTTCACAGTCCCCAAGTCCAGAACAGACTATGGGAGGCACACAGTACTACATAAAGCCACGACTACATGGAACTCTATTCCACATCAAGTAACTGACGCAAGCAGTAAAATTAGATGACAAAAAAAACAGATAAAAAAAACACTTTATGGAACAGCGGGGACTGTGAAGCAACACAAACATTGGCACAGACACATGCATACACACACACACACACACACACAAGATAACATACGCACTATACATACACATAGATTTAGTACTGTAGATATATGTGGAAGTGGTGGAGTAGGGACCTGAGGGCACACAGTGTGTTGTGAAATCTGTGAATGTATTGTAATGTTTTAAATTTTTTATAAACTGCCTCAGTGTGACAAAAAACACACCTAATGACTGAGGGAACTTTATTCAAAGCACACTTCCTAAAGAACTGAAATTTAGCATTACCTGATTTGACAGCGCTTTGTGTTATTTATTGAGATGCTTAGTTTTCAGATAATAAAAAAAATTGCCTTATTACTTTTAAGAAACTTTAAATTGTTGTTTAAATAAAATAATGAGTGTTGAGCCTTGTTCTTTTCAATGATAATCCCATTTGGTGGTTGAACCTCGACCTACGTTGTTTGAAGCCCTCCACTTCTTCCCCAATTACTTTTAGCAACATTTAACATGAAGAAAATAGCATTATTGTTGGTAATGTGTTACTTTTTTATACAGTTCTTCCGAAGAATAATCGCATGTGGAAAATGTCCGGCCTCCCTGCAATTAACCTTCTTTACATCTGGCCCCTATAAGAATATAGTTGAATATCTCTGCTGTAGGGTGTGAGACATATTTAGATGGTGTCACGGCCGTCGTCAGGGTGGAAACGACCGGACCAAGGTGCAGCGTGGTTAGCGTACATTTTCCTTTTATTTTGAATGTCGCCAACAAAAACAAGAAAAAACAACAAAACGACCGTGAAGCTTACTAGGGCTATAGTGCCACTAACAAAGATAACTACCCACAACTAAGGTGGAAAAACAGGCTGCCTAAGTATGATTCCCAATCAGAGACAACGATAGACAGCTGTCCCTGATTGAGAACCATACCCGGCCAAAACGTAGAAACAGAAAACATAGAAATAAAGAAACTAGAATGCCAACCCTAGTCACACCCTGGCCTAACCAAAATAGAGAATAAAAGCCTCTATGGCCAGGGCGTGACAGATGGATTGATGGACCTGCAAAGCTTGGGTTTTGGGTGTGTGTGTATTCTTATTCGTCTTCTCTCCCATGCGGGAGACCAGGGCTTGAAACCAAATCAAACGAATGCGAGTGTAGCAAAATGCTTGTGCTTCTAGTTCCGACCGTGCAGTAATATCTAACAAGTAATCTAACAATTTCACAACAACTACCTTATACACACAAGTGTAAAGGAATGATTAAGAGTATGTACATATAAATATTTGGATGAACGACATAGGCAAGATGCAGTAGATGGTATAGAGTACAGTATATACATGTGAGATGAGTAATGTAGGGTATGTAAACATTATATAAAGTGGCATTGTTTAAGTGACTAGTGATACATTTATCACATCCAAGTATTAATTATTAAAGTGGCTAGAGTCTGTATGTTGGCAGCAGCCACTCAATGTTAGTTAACAGTCTGATGGCCTTGAGATAGAAGTTGTTTTTCAGTCTCTCGGTCCCAGCTTTGATGCACCTGTACTGACCTCGCCTTCTGGATGATAGCGGGGTGAACAGGCAGTGGCTCGGGTGGTTGTTGTCCTTGATCTTTTTGGCCTTCCTGTGACATCGGGTGGTGTAGGTGTCCTGGAGGGCAGGTAGTGATTACAACCTGTTCCAATGGTGCCAACATTTTGTGGCTGATCTTTCAGCGGGGGAATGGGTGAAATGATCAAAGACCTGACTGGGCCCAGCACCGCACGGTATGGCTCATTACATTGTTGTGTGCGTGTTTGTGTACTGAGGAACATGCAACTTGGTTCCAGAAGAAAGCCACTGTCAATTTCCTTATGTTGGGGGCTTTAATCAAGATAACTGCTTCTTTGTGTAACCTCGTACACAGGCTATTGCACATATAAGCCTGGGATATCAACCATTCAAAGTTGGCCTTAGTGGGAGTGACCATAGAACTCTATGGGAGTGACCTTACTGAATAAAGTATTTGTTATCATGTCCTTTGACACCAAATATATTTCCCCTTGTTGTCACAAGTTGACATAGCCACAAAGTCAAACTCCACCCATTTCCAAAATGTCCATTCTTCAAGTTTCAGTTTAAACCTAATCCTAACCTTTACCACACTGCTAACCTTATGCCTAACCCTAATCTTGAATTAAGACCAAAAAGCAAATGTTTGTTTTCATGAATTTCTATGATATAGCCAATTTTGACTTTGTGGCTTTGCTATCTAGTGGAAACCATTCCCCTAGCCGCAAGAGAGAGAAAAAACAATGATCCCTAATTTCCAGCTAGCTAATTAGCAAAGGACATAGCTAGCTAATGGCTTCACCCAGAGGAATAAAGACTACACACTTATAATTGTGGGGAAAACTATCCCAATAAACAAACACAATCTCTTTACTGCCAAGACGTCTGACCAATTAGACTGATGCACAAGACACATGGGGGGAGTTGTTGTGGAGATGATTGGTTGGTTGATTAAGCCAATGAGTAATGCGCTGGGAGAGTCTTTTATCATATTTGACATAGTGGGCTATGTCACATTGGTGATTATGTCACACAGTTATGTCCCATTTATGAACCCTTTATAAAGCATGACAAACTGTTATAGATGATTTGTAACACATTTATGTAGTGCTGATGAAAGCATTATGAAGGCTTTATGAAGTCTTTATAAGCTGAATGTAATTTAAAGCATGAGCGTCTCGGTCACTGTATGCATGCTGTGCTTCATCTGCAGAGTACTGTGGTAAGCCTGAGGGTGCAGGGAGGAGAATGCCGCTGATTCCTGATCGAGAGCGTTATGAAAATGGGGACCAAGTAGAGTATGGATGTCTTGCAACTTGTAAGAACGGAGAGTGGGATAAGACCATCAAGGGCAAAGGTCAGTTTAAAGGGGCAATCTGCAGTTGCTACACCTATTGTTGGACTTCTAAATTAATGACATGTACCAAATGATTCTTAAAGAACATAACTTATAAATGACTCATGAGCTTAGTTCAACTGTCGCATCTCATCATAACCCAAAGATTGTTTACTAACGAAGGAGTAAAACAAAGTAAATGTAAACAAACACTATACAGCCTCAAAACATGGTTCAATGTATAATGTTGATATCATGATGGTCTGTCCTTGCATCTATAACTATGTCTATGAATTTGAGAGTGGTAACATTTCTCCAGCCCTATCACTCAGCTTTTAACCAAAACTCTTTCTTATTGTTTCAACTTCTGATTGTGTCTTTAACATCTATGGCATTACTATGGTACTGTCAACATTGAAATGTTTATTGCATTTACTACAATTCAGGACTTGACATTAACTTTTTTTTACCCACTTGTCATTTGGAAAAGTATGACAGATTTTTCCAAAGTCCAAATTGTGTTGTATGATGCAAATAGACACTTTACAAAATGAAACTCATTAGTAGCATTATTATTATCATACAGAAAATGAGACAAAAATGTAGAATACATTCTGTCTGGAGCTGGGTAATATGGACGGAGTTGTTTATGCACAGTTAGGCCTACTTTCCATTAGGGCTCTAGACAGCCTAGCTATGCTAGCTATTTCTAACATGTGCAGGGAATGCATGATGGATATTTTGATGTTCCTCATATCAAAGTAGGATCCAGAATGATTAGATTTATTTTTTTCTCATTAGGAATCATCTTTTTTTTATTACATTTTGAATGTTGCTCTCTCTCCTGGAGCAACAGACCCCTTGACGTTTCATGTCCGTACGAAACCTGTTTGCAGACAAAATAATTGCTAAAACTGAGCAACTAACTCACTAAGTACACTACAGTGCATTCGGAAAGTATTCATACCCGTTGAATTTTTCCACATTTTGTTACGTTACAGCCTTATTCTAAAATGGATTAAATCAATCAATCTACACGCAATACCGCACAATGACAAAGCGATAAGAGGTTTAGAAATTTGTGCACATTTATTTAAAATAAAAAACATAAATACCTTACTTACATAAGTATTCTGACACTTTGCTATGAGACTCGAAATCCTTTTTCCATTGATCATACTTGAGATGTTTCTACAACTTGATTGGAGTCCACCTGTGGTAAATTACATTTATTGTACATGATTTGGAAAGGCACACACCTGTCTATATAAGGTCCCACAGTTGACAGTGCATGTCAGAGCAAAAACCAAGACAGGAATTGTCCGTAGAGATCTGAGACAGGATTGTGTCGAGGCACAGATCTGGGGAAGGGTATCAAAAAATGTCTCGAACATTGAAGCTCTCCAAGAATACAGTAGCCTCCACTTTATTAAGTGGGAGAAGTTTGGAAAAACCAAGACTCTTCTTAGAGCTGGCCGCCCGGCCAAACTGAGCAATTGGGGGAGAAGGGCCTTGGTCAGGGAGGTGACCAAGTCCTCGATGGTCACTCTGACAGAGTTCCAAAGTTCATCTGTGGAGATTGGAGAACCTTCCAGAAGGACAACGATCTCTGCAGCACTCCACCAATCAGGCCTTTATGGTAGAGTGGCCAGACGGAAGCCACTCCTCAGTAAAAAGGCACATGACAGCCCACTTGGAGATTGCCAAAAGGCACCTAAAGGACTTTCAGACATTGAGAAACAAGATTCTCTGGTCTGATGAAATCCAGATTGAACTCTTTGGACTGAATACCAAGCGTCACATCTGGAGGAAACCTGGCACTATCCCTACGGTGAAGCATAGGATGGCAGCATCAAGCTGTGGGGAGGTTTTTCAGCGGCAGGGACTGGGAAACTAGTCAGGATCGAGGTAAAGATGGAGTTACCTGAAAAAAGTGCAGCGACAAGAAGAATGGGAGAAACTACCCAAATACAGCTGTGCCAAGCTTGTAGCGTCATACAAAAGACTCAATGCTTTAAATCGCTGCCAGAGGCGCTTCAACAAAGTACTGAGTAAAGGGTCTGACCGATTATGTAAATGTGATACTTATGGGGGGGTTTTAAATACATTTTCAAAAATTTCTAAAAACCTGTTTTTGCTTTGTAATTATGGGGTATTGTGTGTAGATTGATGAGGGGGAAAAACAATTGAATACATTTTAGAATAAGGCTGTAACTTAAGAAAATATGGAAAGAGTCAAGGGGTCTGAATACTTTCCGAATGCAGTGTACAAAAATGTGATTGAAAAAACGCTCATGGCTCTCAATGCAATACAATCATTATATTCCGATGTGCTCTGCAGAGATTTATTTTTATTTTACCTTTATTTAACTAGGCAAGTCAGTTAAGAACAAATTCTTCTTTTCAATGACGCCCAAGGAACAGCGGGTTAACTGCCTTGTTCAGGGGCAGAACGACGGATTTTTACCTTGTCAGCTCGAGGATTCAATCTTGCAACCTTTCGGTTACTAGTCCAACGCTCTAACCACTAGGCTACCTGCCTCCCCCCTCTAACCACTAGGCTACCTGCCTCCCCCCTCTAACCACTAGGCTACCTGCCTCCCCCCTCTAACCACTAGGCTACGCTGCCGCCCCAAATTGTGAGAACAGTGCGCACACATCACATCCGGAGGACACTTTGATTCAATTCTGATCTGAGTAATTGTTTGATGTTATTATTTTTATTGTTTTACTTGCCCATTCGAACAACTTAAGTCTATATTTTGTTTGCCCGACTACTTTGATTTTCACTTGTCCCGTACAAGATTTAATGTCGAACCTTGCAATTGGAATGATATTTCCACACAGAGTAACACGTTACACTGTTTTTAAAAGATGTGGTGGAAATGGAGGAGCCAAAAGAGTGTATGGAGGAGGGTATTCCTCCATGTCTGTGCTTCACTTGCAGATTACTGTAGTAAACCTGAGGGTGCAGACACCAGAATGCTGCTGATTCCTGACCGAGAGAGATATGAAAATGGAGACAAAATAGATTATGGATGCCTTAGCGGCCCAAACACAGGCTCAAGAGGAAAAGCAACTTGCAAGAACGGAGAGTGGAGTAATACAATCGAGTGCCAAGGTAAGTCTGTAGGACTGTATTTTAAAGTACAGAAAGTACCAGGTATTTACATGAACATATGGTAATTAGACAATTATAACCTATAAATAATTGATTCATTTAAACCCGTACCACTGGGTACAGTTTCAAGGTAAACCCTGTCTGGACTTCCCATCCCGGATCCAGGATAATTGTCATCAGAAACGCTGACTAGCATAGCCTAGCCTAGCGCCACAGGTATATAATATAATATAATTTCATGAAATCACAAGTGCAATATTGCAAAACACAGCTTAGCCTTTTGTTAATCATCTGTCATCTCAGATTTTGAAATTATGCTTTACAGCGAAAGCAATACAAGCGTTTGTGTAAGTTTATCGATCGCTCGACAAAACAATAAGTACACCTAGCATCAGCTAACTTGGTCACGAAAATCAGAAAAGCAATCAAATTAATCGTTTACCTTTGATGATCTTCTGATATTTTCACTCACGAGACTCCCAGTTACACAGCAAATGTTCCTTTTGTTCCATAAAGATATTTTTTATATCCAAATACCTCCGTTAGTTTGATGCGTTATGCCCAGGAATCCACCGGAAAGAGCGGTCGCGACAACGCCGACAAAAATTCCAAATTATATCCATAATGTCCACAGAAACATGTCAAACGTTTTTTATAATCCATCCTCAGGGTGTTTTTCAAATATCTATTCGATAATATATCAACCGGGACAGTTGGCTTTTCACTAGGACCGGAAGTAACAATGGCTGCCTTTCTCTTTTGTGCACACGTCACTCTAAGAGCCCCCACCTATCCACTTACGCAATGTGGTCGTTCACGCTCATTCTTCAAAATAAAAGCCTGAAACTATGTCTAAAGGCTGTTGACACCTTAGGGAAGCCATAGAAAAAGAAGTCTGGTTGATATCCCTTTATATGGGCAATAGGGATGCATAGGAACAGAGAGGTTTCAAGAACAGGGGCACTTCCTGATTGGATTTTCCTCAGGTTTTAGCCTGCAATATCAGTTCTGTTTAACTCACAGACAAAATGTTTACAGTTTTGGAAACTTCAGAGTGTTTTCTATCCTAATCTGACAATTATATGCATATTCTAGTTTCGGGGGCTGAGAAATAGGCAGTTTCAAATGGGTACGCCTTTTTAGCCAAAAGCGAAAATATCGCGCCCTAGTCTTAAGAGGGTTTATAAGATAGTTACCAAAAAAATCTTCACATTTTTTAATTTAACCAGGCAAGTCAGTTAAGAACAAATTCTTATTTAAAATGACGGCCTACCGGGGAACCGTGGGTTAACTGCCTTGTTCAGGGGCAGGATGACAGATTGTTTACTTGTCAGCTCTGGGATTCGATCCAGCAACCTTTCGGTTACTGGCCCAACACGCTAACAGCTAGGGACTCTGCCGCCTCGATTATGTTTCAGTCCCATAAAATAAAGTACCGGTAAGTCAAGGGGGGGCAAAGTACGGCCCCCAGGCCGCATCCCTCTCCCGGGCCCATTAATTAAATAAAAATAATTGTTATACCTTTTTTCTCCCCAATTTTATGGTATCCAATTAGTAGTTACAGTCTTGTCCCATCACTGCAACTCCCGTACGGACTCGGGAGAGGCAAAGGTTGAGAGCCGCACGTCCTCCGAAACACAACACAGTCAAGCCGCACTGCTTTTTGACACAATGTCCACTTTACCCACAAGCCAGCCGCACCAATGTCTCGGAAGAAACAGCGTACACTTGGCCACATTGTGTCCGCGTGCATGCGCTTGGCCCACCACAGGAGTTGCTAGAGCGCGATGGTACAAGATCATCTCGGCATGCCAAACCCTCTCCTATCCCGGACGATGCTGGGCCAATTGTGCACTGCCTGATGGGTCTCCCAGTCACTGCCAGTTGTAACAAAGCCTGGGATCAAACCCGGGTCTGTAGTGATGCCTCAAGCGCTGCAATGCAGTGCCTTAGACCGCTGCACCACTCGGGAGGCCCCAGCAAATTGATTTTAATAAACATTTGGTCCCCCAAAAAATGTGTCTCTCCGTTCAATTTCAAAATCCCGATGTGGCCCTTAAGCCAAAAAGTTTGCCCACGCCTGTCAGTGGTACTGTATTACCATAGCACTGTACCTTTTGCAATGCCTTATCACATTTTTCACACAGTAGCCCCCATTGGACTGTTTTGACCTAAAAGATGTGGTGGAAAAGGAGGAGCCTGGAGGGGAGTGTATGGAGCAGTGTATTACACACTCTTTGGTAGAGTGGTGAGGAGGAGGAGCTCCACGAGACCGTAGTATCCAGATGTAATTTTGCCAATTACTGTAGTCATTGTGATCTGTACAGTTGCTATTTTCTCTGATTTTCTCATGTCAATTTACTCGTGAATTTCCTGGATTACTCATTCTATTAATAAAGTCTGATTTAAATCAACAAATGCGGTAGTCAGTTGAAAAAAAGTTGAAAAAAGTTAAGTTGGCTGTGTTGGCAAAATCACAACATATCCCATTGAGCCAATCGGGGAAAGGCTGCCCGTTATCACAGTTTCAAGACCAGTAAGAAACATCCAGCTAACCCTACGCCAATGACGCCAGTGGATCTCAAAACTGAACTTGGATCTGTGTTAAGTAGCCATGATATGCTTCACCACCTTCTTCTTACAACAGATATCTTGAATCATTCATGACTATTCAATAAAACAATACATAATTTTAAAGTTTCTTTCCAGTGAATTTCTTAGTTACATGAGTTGTAAAATTAGCAAAGGAGAGTTGAGGCTACAGTATTTATGAAGTTTGGCAATGAGGATGAAAACTAGCATATTTCAACTAGCCAGCTAGTTTAGCCAGGGAAAACCTGGGAAAACGAGCTCAGACCTGGTGCGCATTGCGGACATGCACGCTATGCTAATTCAGGAGACAGATCAACGTTTTTATGCCCTGATATCAGGAGTTGGGAGCAAAAAGTTTTATTAAACAATACAGTGACTGAAACTGTTTAATAGTAAAACATACTTTAAAACGATGTTTGGCTGAATCCTGAATATAGAAAATAAATGGTGAATTTGCCTACGGACACGGTAGACTCCTTCTCATTTACCTTCTGCTTGTCCAGAATAGTTGATTGACTTCCAGAAACACACACCCTCATTACAGGTTTAAAGGGTGAATGCACTGATTTGGCCTCATTTTTCATCAAAGCTCATTATGAATTTTAGCACCTATGACTGAAGTCAAACGAGAGTTGTCTTGGTGTGGTGGTTTGATGTGGATGTTTCTTGGGTGTGTCTTTGCCATTCAATCACAACAAAGAAAGACAGCAGCTAGCCAGCTTGAGTTGAAACATTGTTGAAAGCAAGCTGGCAACATGTATCATACATGTCAACAGGTTTGCTAGATTATGAGCTAGCTAGCTAACGTTAGCTAGCAGGGATCAACCCTGTCTTCAGGTGCAATGTTAGCTATGCAAATATTCCTCTCACATCACACGTTAGGGAGAGGCTATGTATTTAACTAGTTCTATCACAGTATCATATCCCAGTATCATAGCGGCGTAGCCTATCAGCTAATGACATGTAGCTACCTAGCTAATGTAGCTACATCTAGCTAGCTAGCAAGCTATAAACAAAATTTAGCTAGCTACTTTACTTAACAACAACACACCAGTCTCTTGACGGTTGACAGCACAAGTAGAAACTAGTCATGTTTAACGTTAATCCATATCCTGGCCATCTGCACAAGATTACTGAACAACTTTATGGAAGCCCATCACTAGAGTAGCTATTTCCCAAGCAAGGGCAAATACTAACCACACATCTTGTCTGGCGAAGCAGTTCAAGTGCGGTGGGCGAGTTCCCAGTTGTTTTGATCGCACTGAAGTCGGAAAGTCTGAGATATACGAGGTCCAAGTTCCCATTTGTTTTGAACGCGCCATTAATTGTAATGCAAACCAAGTCCTCAAGAGAATCCTGATGCAGTCACGTACCAAACACGTTTTGGACGAGACTGACTTCATTACCAAAATGATAGTATAAACACTTTGTAGTCAATTTTGACACTAGAATTAATGTTTCTTACTTATATTGATGATATATAGGCCTTTTAAAAGAGAAGCTGGTTCTAAAGGGCAGTTGACCTTTGAAAAAGCTTTTTGCTGAGAGGGATAAATATCAACTTTGCCTAACTTTGTGAGCTATTTAAAGGGGATCTGCACGTATTCTGGAATAGAAGGCCAAGACCATGTTAACCACAGTGTTTCCCTGGTTTTCTCAAATTCCTAATTTAGGACATAAAATGTTGCAGATCAATTGAAATGTATGATTGATATATATTTCCTGTTTGATCTAGTGACCTGTCCCCCAGCCCCTCCTATTAATAATGGAGATCACACTGTCAAAGAGAGAGATGGTGAAGGCGTTATTACAGAGGTTTCCTACCAATGTAACTTGGATTATACACTGAGTTTCACAGGCAGCATCAGATGTCTGAATGGAGAATGGCAGACCCCACCAAAGTGCCTACGTAAGAACATGACTTTCATCCAGTATGAACATATCATGTATATGAAACGCATGGCTCAAGTATTGCTGCTTTAATGTTACTATTTCATTTCCACCAGGGCCTTGTGAGGTTCACACTTTTGATGCAGAGTACCATCTACAGGATTTACCCCAAATAATGTACATGGAACACGGTGAAAAAAAGACTCTTCGGTGCAAACATGGATATTACCATAAACATGCACCTGAAAGCAATACAGCAGAAATTGAAGTGGAGTGTAATGATGGAGAGATAAACTATCCATTTCCAAAATGCATTGGTAAGAAAACATGTCCTCTTCATAGTAACTTTAAATACTGTCTAACAAGCTGATCAACATCACAAGAATGCATTGTCATCTGCATTTTCAAGATTGGTCTGAGGATACCCACAGTTGATTGTGGCGAAGACCATGGGCAAAGGCTCACACAGCCTGGTAAACAGAGCTCATGGTCAATGGCCAAGGGGGTTGATGCTTGTCTGTTCAGGAACATGAAAAGGGGCACAGTATCTGAACGGATGATGGGGACTGAGAGGCACTCCTTGCCCCCTTGGTCAGGGAATGGCCTGTACCCCTGTACCCCTGCCAAAAAGCAGTAGACAGGACAGCACATAAACCAGAGCTCACCTGTGTTGTGGGGATTTTATTTATTTAAACTATAACTTGCCATTTCAAAGGGGCCATCTGCAATTTCTACATCTATATTTGGACTTTTAAATTATGTATACCCATTGATTCTTCAAAAATATTACTTGTAAATGCTTCATGAACTTAGCTCAGCTGTTGTACCCCATCATAACCCATGTTTTTTTTTGTTATACATAACCTCAGCAAAAAAAGAAATGTTCTCTCACTGTCAACTGTGTTAATTTTCAGCAAACATAACGTGTCAATATTTGTATGAACATAACAAGATTCAACAACTGAGACATAAACTGAACAAGTTCCACAGACATGTGACTAACAGAAATGGAATAATGTGTCCCTGAACAAAGGGGGGGGGTTCAAAACCAAAAGTCAGTATCTGGTGTGGCCACCAGCTGCAGTAAGGACTGCAGTGCATCTCCTCCTCATGGACTGCACCAGATTTGCCAGTTCTTTCTATGAGATGTTACCCCACTCTTCCACCAAGGCACCTGCAAGTTCCCGGACATTTCTGGGGGGATTGGCCCTAGACCTCACCCTCCGATCCAACAGGTCCCAGACGTGCTCAATGAGATTGAGATCCGGACTCTTCACTGGCCATGGCAAAACACTGACATTCCTGTCTTGCAGGAAATCACGCTCAGAATGAGCAGTATGGCTGGTGGCATTGTCATGCTGGCGGGTCATGTCAGGATGAGCCTGCAGGAAGGGTACTACATGAGGGAGGAGGATGTCTTTCCTGTAACGCACAGCGTTGAGATTGCCTGCAATGACAACAAGCTCAGTCCGATGATGCTGTGACACACCGCCCCAGACCATGACGGACCCTCAACCTCCAAATCAATCCCGCTCCAGAGTACAGGCCTCGGTGTAACGCTCATTCCTTTGACGAGAAACGCAAATCCGACCACCACCCCTGGTGAAACTGAACCGCAACAAAACAGCGAAGACGCTGCGAAGACGCTGCCACTGTGAAGACGATCAGCTGTCCGTCCTGTCTCCCTGTAGCGCTGTTTTAGGCGTCTCACAGTACGGACATTGCAGTTTATTGCCCTGGCCACTTGCCCTGGCACATTGCTACCAACAAGAGGAACTAGTTGCACACCTGCTGACAGAAATCTGTTCTTGCCTGATGAAAGGGTAACGGTGACCTGTACCTCAGGATTCTGGAACTCTTTCTCACGTCAGACTGAAAATACAATAACATGCAAAGAGGACGGACAATGGTCATCTTCTACAGATTGTGAACGTATGTTCATACTCAAATCAAATCACATTTTATTTGTCACATGCTTGGTAAACAACAGGTGTAGGCTAACAGTGAAATGCTTACTTCCGGGTCCTTTTTCAACAATGTAGATTTAAAGATAAAAAGTCAAATGAAAATAGAAAGTGACAAATGGAGTACAAAGTTAATAACAAATAACGATAAAACGAGTAAAAAATAGCATGGCTCTATACTGGGAGCAACTGTACCAAGTGGATGTGCAGGGATACGAGATAATTGAGGTAGTTATGTACACGTAGGAAGGGGTAAAGTGACTAGGCAACAGGAGAGATAATACACAGTAGCAGCAGTATACTGTAGGTAGGGGTAAAGTGACTAGCGCAACAGGATAGATAATACACAGTAGCAGCAGTATACTGTAGGTAGGGTAAAGTGACTAGGCAACAGATAGATAATACACAGTAGCAGCAGTATACTGTAGGTAGGGGTAAAGTGACTAGGCAACAGGATAGATAATACACAGTAGCAGCAGTATACTGTAGGTAGGGGTAAAGTGACTAGGCAACAGGATAGATAATAACACAGTAGCAGCAGTATACTGTAGGTAGGGTAAGTGACTAGGCAACAGGATAGATAATACACAGTAGCAGCAGTATACTGTAGGTAGGGTAAAGTGACTAGGCACAGGAGAATATACACAGTAGCAGCAGTATACTGTAGGTAGGGGTAAAGTGACTAGGCAACAGGAGAGATATTACACAAAGTAGCAGCAGTATTAGTAGGTAGGGGTAAAGTGACTAGGCAACAGGAAGATAATACACAGTAGCAGCAGTATAACTGTAGGTAGGGGTAAAGTGACTAGGCAACAGGATAGATAATACACAGTAGCAGCAGTATACTGTAGGTAGGGGTAGAGCTAGGCACAGGAGAGATATACACAGTAGCAGCAGTATACTGTAGGTAGGGGTAAAGTGACTAGGCAACAGGATAGATAATACACAGTAGCAGCAGTATACTGTAGGTAGGGGTAAAGTGACTAGGCAACAGGATAGATATACACAGTAGCAGCAGTATACTGTAGGTAGGGGTAAAGTGACTAGGCAACAGGATAGATAATACACAGTAGCAGCAGTATACTGTAGGTAGGGGTAAAGTGACTAGGCAACAGGATAGATAATACACAGTAGCAGCAGTATACTGTAGGTAGGGTAAAGTGACTAGGCAACAGAGAGATAATACACAGTAGCAGCAGTATACTGTAGGTAGGGGTAAAGTGACTAGGCAACAGGAGAGATAATACACAGTAGCAGCAGTTAACTGTAGGTAGGGGTAAAGTGACTGGCAACAGGATAGATAATACACAGTAGCAGCAGTATACTGTAGGTAGGGGTAAAGTGACTAGCAACAGGAGAGATAATACACAGTAGCAGCAGTATACTGTAGGTAGGGGTAAAGTGACTAGGCAACAGAGAGATAATACACAGCAGCAGCAGTATACTGTATGGTAGGGGTAAAGTGACTAGGCAACAGGTAGTAATACACAGCAGCAGCAGTATACTGTAGGTAGGGGTAAAGTGACTAGGCAACAGGAGAGATATTACACAGTAAGCAGGCGTATACTGTAGGTAGGGGTAAAGTGACAGGCAACAGGAGAATATTACACAGTAGCAGCAGTATACTGTAGGTAGGGGTAAAGTGACTAGCAACAGGAATAGATAAACACAGTAGCAGCAGTATACTGTAGGTAGGTAAAGGATAGATAATAGACAGTAGCAGCAGTATACTGTAGGTAGGTAAAGTGACTAGGCAACAGAAGATATACACAGTAGCAGCAGTATACTGTTGTAGGGGTAAAGTGACTAGGCAACAGGATAGATAATACACAGTAGCAGCAGTATACTGTAGTAGCGGTAAAGTGACTAGGCAACAGGAGTGGAAATACACAGAAGCAGCAGTGTATGTGGTGAGTGTGAAAGTGTGTGTTAACGCTTGCCGTGCGGTAGCAGAAGAGAACAGTCTATGGCTTGGTGGCTGGAGACTTTGACACATTTTTGGACCTTCCTCTGTGATGTACAGGCCATACTCACCACCCTCTGTAGCGCCTTGCTGTTGGGTGCCATGCAGTTTCCGCACCAAGCGTGATGCAGTCAGTCAAGATGCTCTGAATGGTGCAGCTGTTAAACTTTTTGAGGATCTGAGAGCCCATGCCAAATATTTTCCTGTAGTTCACAATAAGCTGTTTGTCTTGCTCACATTGAGGTGGAGGTTGTTGTCCTGGGACCACACTGCCAGGTCTCTGACCTCCTCCCTATAGGCTGTCTCATCATCGTCGGTGATCAGGCCTACCATCATGTGTCGTCACCAAACTTAATGATGGTGTTAATGATCAGTCCCAGGGACCTTAAGCTAGTGATGAGCTTGGAGGGCACTATGGGTGTTGAACGCTGAGCTGTATTCAATGAACAGCATTCTCACATAGGTGTTCCTTTTGTCCAGGTGGGAAAGGGCAGTCATCTGTTGATCTGTTGGGGTGGTATTTGAATTGGAGTGGGTCCAGGGTTTCTGAGATGATGGTGTTCATGTGAGCCATGATCAGCCTTTCAAAGCATTTCATGGCTACAGATGTTAGTGCGGTAGTCATTTAGGCAGGTTACCTTGGCGTTCTTGGGCAGACTATGGTGGTCTGCTTGAAACCAGAATTATATGGACAACTGCTCGTCAAACATCTCATTAGAAAATCGTTAAATGTCACGCCCTGATCTGTTTCACCTGTCCTTGTGCTTGTCTCCTCCCCCTCCAGGTGTCACTCATTATCCCCGGTGTATTTATACCTGTTTTCTGTTTCTCTGTGCCAGATTGTCTTGTTTGCCAAGTCAACCAGCGTTCATCTCCTCGCTCCTATTTTTCCCCAGTCTCTGTTTTTCCAAGTCCTCCTGGTTTTGACCCTTGCCTGTCCTGACACCAAACCCGCCTGCCTGACCATTCTTCCTGCCCTGACCTCGAGCCTGCCTAACACCTTGTACTGTTTGGAGTCGGACCTGGTTAATGAAACCCTGCCTGTCCTGATCTCGAGACTGTCTAACGCCCTGTACTGTTTGGACTCTAACCTGGTTTATGAACTCTCACCTGTACCCGATCTGCTTTTGCCTATCCCTTGGGTTATAATAGATATTGGAGCTCAACCATCTGCCTCCTGTGTCTGCATATGGGTCTCGACTTGTGCCCTTATATTAAAATGGTGTTGGTCCCCCCTTTGCTGCTATAACAGCCTCCACTCTACTGGGAAGGTTGTCCACTAGATGTTGGAAAATTGCTGCAGGGTCTTGCTTCCATTCAGCCACAAMAGCATTAGTGAGGTCTGATGTCGGGCGATTAGGCCTGGTTCGCATTCGGCATTCCAATTCATCCCAAAGGTGTTCGATGGTGTTGAGGTCAGGGCTCTGTGCAGGCCAGTCAAGTTCTTCCATACCGATCTTGATAAACCCTTTCTTTACGGACCTCACTTTGCGCACTGTGTTTTTCAAATCAAATCCAATTGTATTGGTCATATACATATGGTTAGCAGATGTTATTGAAAGTGTAGCGAAATGCTTGTGTTTCTAGTTCTGACAGCGCAACAATATCTAAGAAGTAATCGAACAATTACACAACAACTACCTAATACACACACATCTAAGTAAAGGGATGGAATAAGAATATGTACATATAAATATATGGATGATCAATAACCGAGCGGCTTAGGCAAGATGCAATAGATGTATAAAATACAGTATTTACATATGGGATGAGTAATGCAAGATATGTAAACATCATTATTAAAGTGGCATTAATAAAAAGTGACTAGTGATCCATTTGTTAGAGTGGCAAATGATTTCAAGTCTGAATGTAGGCAGCAGCCTCTCTGTGTTAGTGATGGCTGTATAACAGTCTGATGYCCTTGAGATAGAAGCTGTTTTTCAAATTCCTCTTGTCCAGATGGAATAGGGCAGTGTGCAGTGTGATGGCGATTGCATCTTCTGTGGACCTATTGGGGCGGTAAGGTGACAGGTCCGGTTTCCGTAGCACTTCTGTCATCATGAATGTGCTTTGAGAGACTAGTCAAGATAATGATGGCACCTTTCACCCTCGACTGTCACCGCTTTATACCAGCCCCGAATAGGTCACAAGATGATGCCACATCGCATCGCACACTGCACACTCGCCGCCTATTGTCCATCTGGACAAGAGGAAATTGCAAAAACAGCTCTAGTCTCAAGGTCATCAGACTGTTTATACGAGCCATCACTAAGACAGAGAGGCTGCCTGCCATACATTCAGACTTGAAAATATTTGCCACTGGCCTACACAATATTGGATGCACTAGTCGAGCTGTTTTATTAATGGCCGACTTTAAATAATTGGATGGTTTTACATATCTATGCATGTACTCCATGGCCATATGTAAATTTACTGGTATTTTATACATCTATTGCATCTTGCCCTAAGCCGACTCGTGATATTGAATCATGCCGATATATGTTTATTGTAAGCTACTTCTTATTTGCCCATCCTCTCTCATTACTTATGATTTGGTCCTGTACTAGGTAGCTCTTGTTTGCTTGCGCGCGTGAAGTTGTGTACTGTATCTATTCGCTCTTATGATATTTGTGTGTTCATCGACTGTCGGAACTTAGTATATGCAACAGTCTTTCGCTTGCTTTGCTTGCAATACACATGCCCGCTTCCTTTTGCTGCTAGTCCGTACTCGTCCTAATTGATCTGACCCTTACAGGACTTGTGGATTTTGATTTCCTTGGTATACTAACACCGCTGCGATCAGTGTGAGCGCTAGTGATAGAATATGGGGTTTATGCGGAAGATTGGGCGTGTATTTATCTTCGGAGAGCTTGATTGCCACTGGGATGCCTGCCACAGAGTCTTGACCTTCTACATCACATCAACGAAACATCCTTGGGTAGAATTGGATAATTTGCTCGGCGAATGCCCGAACGTTTCATGCTTTGCTCTAATGCGTTCTTTCTTCCGACGCATCAGACTCACTAATCAGCTGGCTTTTCTATTGACGTGGGCTCGATAGGTATTGTCACGGTGCGTTGGTAGACACTGCAGCGTCGTCCTGGATTTTTTTTCATAACATCTAGTGGACAACCCTTGGTGGTTCTCCTATTGTGAGGGAGTGGCGGGCGTGTTCTAGTGCTTCGTTTCCAGCACCATAGTGGGCTGGGAGCAACACATTGGTTAATATAAGTGGCACAAGTCAGGACCCATCCCTGCAGACTCTACAGGAGGCAGATGGTTGATTCTTCCACATGATTTTCTATTTTGATACTTGTCTGGCGACCAAGGGATATGGCAACACAGTCAGGAATTCGGTTGTTTACAGGTTGAGAGTTCAATAAACCAGGTTAGAGTGCATGAACAGGTACATGGGCGTTTAGACAGTCTTGAAGTGTCAAGACAGGGCATGGGATTCAGTTTAACCAGAGTGTCGCGCACTCAAGCTATGTATCAAGGTCGTTACGGCAGCTCGAGGTCAGGGCAGGAATGTATTGTGTGTCAGGCTTTAGGCGGGTTGGTTGTCAGGGAATGGCAAGGGTCAAAACCAGGAGGACTTGGTATAAAACAGAGACCTGGGGAAAAATAGGGAGCCCGAGGAGACATGAACGCCTGGTTTGACTTGGTTCAAAGAAGAACACATCTGGCACACGCGCAAGTCGATAATCAGGAGAGAACTAGGTTAGGTTTAATACACCGGGGATAATGAGTGACACTCCTGGAGGGGAGAGGAGACAACACAAGGACAGGTGAAACAAGACCAGGGTTTCTGAGATGATGGTGTTCATGTCCATGATCAGCCTTTCAAAGCATTTCATAGGCTACAGATGCTATAGTGCGGTAGTCATTTGGCAGGTTACCTTGGCGTTCTTGGGCAGACTATGGTGGGTCTGCTTGAAACCAAGAATTATGATGGACAACTGCTCGTCAACATCTCATTAGAAAAATCGTTAAATGTCACGCCCTGATCTGTTTCACCTTGTCTTGTGCTTGTCTTCCTCCCTCCAGGGTGTCACTCATTATCCCGGTGTATTTTATACCTGTTTTCTGTTCTCTGTGCCAGATTGTCTTGTTTGCCAAGTCAACCAGCGTTCATCTCCTCGCTCCTATTTTTCCCCAGTCTCGTTTTCACAAGTCTCTCTGTTTACCGCCTTGCACTGTCTGCACCATTATAACCCGCCTGCCTGACCATTCTCCTGCCCTGACCTCGACGCTGCCTACACTTCCTGTACTTTCTGTGGAGTCGGACCTGGTTTTGAATCCCTGCCTGTCTTGTACCTCATAGGACTGTCTAACCGCCTGTACTGTTGAGACTCGTAACTCTGGTTTTATGAACTCTCCACTCTGACCCGATCTGCTTTTGCCTATCCCTTGGGTTATTATTAGATTATTGGAGCTCAACCATCTGTCCTCCTGTTGCATATGGGTCTCGACTTGTGCCCTTATATTAAAATGGTGTTGTGGTCCCCCCTTTGCTGCTATAACAGCCTCCTACTACTGGAAAGGTTGTCCACTAGATGTTGGAAAATTGCTGGCAGGGTCTTGCTTCCACTTCAGCACAACTAGACATTGTGCAGGTCTGATGTCAGGGTCTGGAGTTGAGTGCTGTGTTGGTCGCAATTTTCGTCCAACTGGTGGACCGCCAATTGTACCTCATTTTCCTCGGGCAATACGGCTGTTCCCTGATTGGTGTTTGAGGTTGTCAGGCTTCTGTTTGTCAGTGCCAGTCAAGTCGTCTGTCTCTCATTAGATCCGGGATCCTTTTTGTATAACCCTTTTCTTTTTACGTATCCCTCTTCACTTTTGCCGCATGGGTGTCCTTGGTTACAATCAGAAGATCCAATTTGGTTGGGGTCGCCTTGCGCGTCATTATTACCATAGTGGTTATGCAGATGTTACTTGTGCATGCTGCAGACTTCGAAGGTTGTGCTTCTTAGCGGTAGTCTTCTCGACAGCTGCCAACAATATCTATATGTAGTGTTAGATGACCTCTATTTCAAACCTGTCTCACGAGCTATCTACTAGTACAGACAATCTAAAGTAAGCGGGATGCGTATAGGGACTGTGTGTGCCTTTGGTCTTCTGGCCATTGGCATTGTGCTATATGCCTTTCTAGTGCCCTCTTGTTGTCTTGTTTGGCAGTTCTTGTGTCTGGCTACTTCTACGTCCCACCTCTCCGGCGGCGGACTGTGGCGGGGCCTCTTGTCATATGTACATATAAATATATGGATGATCAATAATCAGAGCGGTTCTTAGTTGCAAAGATCAACTAGATGTATAACTCACGTATTTTTACATTATGGGGGATTTGAGTTAATTGCACAGATATGATACAACACTGATCTCATCTAAGTGGCATATAAAAAGTGACTAAGTTGATCCATTTGTTAGAGTTTGGACACAATGATTTCCAATGTCTATGTACGCTCAGAGCCTCTTGTTTAGATGATGGCCCTGTATAACAGTCTCTCGATTAGCCTTTGAGATAGGAAGCTGTTTTTCAAACATTCCTCTTGATCCAGACTGACCCAGCGCGCAGTGTGCAGTTGTGATGGCGTCCCCTTCGTGGTCCTTTAAGTTACTTAGTGTTGGCAT
>NW_019943485.1:158277-165131 GCF_002910315.2 Salvelinus sp. IW2-2015 | reverse complement strand
CTTCTGTGGACCTATTGGGGCGGTAAGGTGACAGGTAAGGTGGAGGTGATATGATCCTTGACTAGTCTCTCAAAGCACTTCATGATGACAGAAGTGCTACGGGGTGATAGTCATTTAGTTCAGTTACCTTTGCCTTCTTGGGTACAGGATCAATAGTGGCCATCTTGAAGCATCTGAGGACGCGGCTAGGGATGTCGTGTGGGCCGGCAGCCTTGCGAGGGATAACACATTTAAATGTCTTACTCACGTCGGCCATGGAGAAGGAGAACACATAGTCCTTGGGAGTAGGCCGCGTCGGTGGCACTGTATTATCCTCAAAGCGGAKAAAGAAGGTGTTTAGTTTGTCTGGAAGCAAGACGTCGGTGTCCGTGAAGTGGCTGGTTTTCTTMTTGTAGTCCGTGATTGTCTGTAGACCCAGCCACATACGTCTCGTGTCTGAGCCATTGAATTGCTGTCATGCTGAAACAGGAAAGGGCCTTCCCCAAACTGTTGCCACAAAGTTGGAAGCACAGAATCGTCTAGAATGTAATTGTATGCTGTAGCATTAAGATATCCCTTCACTTGAATAAAGGGGCCTAGCCCAAACCATGAAAAACAGCCCCAGACCATTATTGTTCCTCCACCAAACTTTAAAGTTGCCACTATGCATTGGGGCAGGTAGTGTTATCATGGCATCCACCAAACCTAGAATCGTCCGTCAGACTACCAGATGGTAAAACGTAATTCATGACTCCAGAGAACACATTTCCAATGCTCTAGAGACCAATGGTGGTGAGCTTTACACCACTCCAGCCGACGCTTGGCACTGTACATGGTGATCTTAGGCTGCTCGGCCAAGGAAACCCATTTCATGAAGCTCCCGACAAACAGTTCTTGTACTGACATTGCTTCCACAGGCAGTTTGGAACTGATTGTTGATAACATGCAAAGAGCATGGAAAGTGGTCATCTTCTACAACAGATGGTGAACGTATGTTCATACTGGAGAGTATATTGTAGTATGATATATTGAGAGTGTATTGGTGTACAGTATACATAGTTTAATCACTGTGTATTACTGTACAGGTCAAGAGAAAAAGGGAAAGGGGGATACCTAGTCAGTTGCGGTATGATTCATGCTAACATTAAACATCTCTATCATTGTAGGGATAACATGTGGTGATCCACGTCTCCCTCTTGTGAGTTCTCCCTACCGCTGGCAGAGGGGTCAATTGAGAGAAACTCAGCGTTACAACTGTAAAACCGGATTTAAAACCACAAATCAGAGTCAAGACACTGATCCAGAAGGTTTAAGGCTACTGGAAAGATCAAGCATCAGATTTTAGCCTATTGCTTTATTCCCTATTTGATGATTTGGTGTGGAATTGGTAATGGCATGAACATTCACTCACTTTGCTCCGATTTGGTTTTCCAGATTTTGCTCTGTTCAGTGCTTTTACCAAACTAACAGCTTGGCCAAAATGTAATGATTTGGTAAATGCTTTGTAGAACAGGTCCTCTAAGTGCGCTGTTAACTGAACGATGTGTCACAATGCGTTCTGTAATGTTTCCTGCCATTGTTTTTCCCAGAAATAAAGGGAGCATGTCACGTTCCTGACCTGTTTTCTGTTTAGTTTTGTGTGTTAGTTGGTCAGGACGTGAGTTTGGGTGGGCATTCTATGTTATCTGTTTCTATGTTGGTTTAGGGTTGCCTGGTATGGCTCTTAATTAGAGGCAGGTGTTTTGCGTTCTCCTCTAATTAAGAGTCATATTTAGGTAGGCTGTTCACAGTGTTTGTTTGTGGGTGGTTGTCTCCTGTGTTTGTGTATGTCGTTACGCCACTCGGGACTGGTTTCGGTTTGTTTGTTCAGTGTTTTTTATGTGTAGGCTTTTTCCCTGTTCGTTGCGTTCTCGTGGTTTATGTGAGTCCGTCGTTCAGGTCTGTCTACTTTCGTTTTGTTATTTTGTATCATTTGAAGTATAGTTCGTTTTCGTGTTTTTTCCCGTCTGTCTTTAATAAAAGTCATTATGTCTTCACAATCCGCTGCATTTTGGTTCAATCCCTGCTCCTCTTCATCTGAATCCGAAGAGGAGGAGGACCACCGTTACAGAGCATGCATCATATTGAGGATATAAGGAGGAATAGACAGGTGTGTCACTGTGTATTACTGTACAGCAGGGGTGGAAAGAGTACTGTAAAATCCTACTCAAGTAGAAGTACTGTTACTTTAATGAAATTGTAATCAAGTAGAAGTAAAAGTACTGGTGTAAAATACTTCTCAAGTAAAAGTAAAAAGTAGCACATTTTAAAAGTACTAAGAGTAAAAGTGGGAACCAAATATATTATACATGCATTAGCCCATACAAAGGCCCTGGAGGAAAAGCAACTTGCAAGAATGGAGAATGGCACATGCCAGTTGAGTGTAAATGTAAGTCTTAAGTCTATGGTACTGTATTATCATGGTATTGTATTATCCTGGTACTATATTATCATGGTAGTGTAGTGTATTATCATGGTACTGAATCATTGTAATATATTTTCATGGTATTGTACTATCCTGGTACTATATTATCATGGTAGTGTAGTGTATTATCATGGTACTGAATCATTGTAATGTATTTTCATGGTACGGTATTATGATCCCTGTTTGATCTAGCAAGCTGTCCTGATCCTCCTCGTATTACTAATGGAGATTTCACCAAGGAAAAGAGAGATGTTGAAGGTGTTGTTACAGAGGTGTCCTATCAATGCAGTAGACAGTATACACTGAGTTTCACAGGCAGCATCAGATGTCAGAATGGAAAATGGCCGAGACCTCCAAAGTGTTTACGTAAGTATATTCTTTTCAACTGGTATGAACATGGTGTAATATCTACATGTCAAGTGAATATGAGTATATAAATATGTACTGTACACTAAGGGAATTAAATAATTACTGGGTTTCATTTCCATCAGGGCCTTGTGAGATTTCCACTTTTGATGCAGAGTACAATCTACAGAATTTAGCCAAGAAAGAGAATATTGCGCACGGTGAAAAAAAGACTCTCCATTGCAAAGAGGGATATTACCATGAATACAAACGTTTTGTACGGAATATAGAAAAAATTGAGGTGAAGTGTGATGATGGAGCGATACAGTATGGAGAACACATACCTATATGTAAGTTCATATCATGTAAAGGAACACCCATCAGTGTAAGTATAGTCATTCTCTTCAAACATTAAGTTATAGTGTTAAAGGTGTAACATCATCTAATGATATGGAATGCATTAAGTCCAGGATGCCCTGTGAGCCATCTACTGGAGATTAATACAATACAAATGGATAGTCATTTACTTAATTTGATTGAAACATTAAATTTATTAAAATCAATCAACCTGTTGATATTATTCAATTTAGGCCACTATGTGTAAGCTCTGACTGTATAACCAAAAGCATTTGTTCTTTGCTTTTTAGGTAGCCGTCTTGTTATTCATAGGTTAGATGATGAACATAATGGGTAAGTTAAATAACAAGGAGAATGGCATTGTCCTAAAAAATCACAAACTGTAGTAGGAGTGAGGCAGAGCAAAATGTCTGAAGTCAAATATTATACACCGTATTAATTGAACAGTATTTTAACAGTATTATACACAGTTATCAACAGTATTATAAACAATTATGAAAGGTATAGAGACAGTATTATGAACCATATTATAAACAGAATTATAAAAAGCATTGTAAACAGTACTATGAACAGTACTATAATCAGTACTATAAGCAGTATTATGAACAGTGAGTGATGGCTTATCAGTGAAGCATAACAGAAACATGTTGGAGTATCACATCAAGCAGGAATCATTTCTCCAATCATTGACACACAGATTAAAGGTCACATGGTTAAACACTGTCTAATATCCTCTATAGTAGGAGTGGTCAGCAGTATTACGCCACAGACTCTCCTCTATAATAGCAGTGGTCAGCAGTATTACTCCACAGACTGATCTATTGTAGTAGTGATCAGCAGTATTACTCCAGACTGATCTATAGTTGGAGTGATCCACAGTATTACTCAACCGACTGATTATCTTGTCATGTGATTTCATTCCTACAGAGTCATGATGTTCCCTCCATCAAATTCAAGAATCTTTACAAAGCCGCCTTTATATGCAAGGAGACGACTCATTTGCTTTTGTGGTGTCTTTGTCGCTTGTTTAATTTAGGTTTAGAAAAAATGTGAGCCAGCCAGTAATGACGTGTAGTGTCTTTTTCAACATTTGACATTTTATCATCATTGTAAAAAAATAACATTATCTTTCAAATCATATCAGTCTCAGCTTCACTATAATAACATTACAGCTATCTAAAGCTAGACTAAAATGGTACATMTGTTGTATTAGTACAAAGTGATGTGATTGTGTGAATATCCTTCTATCAAGTTTATAAATTGCCTGGCTGGGCTGATGAGACAGTGGATTGCACAGTCAGTTGGAACAGAGTAAATAGGATTTTTAACATCATAGATTTAGCCGGTGGTAGCTTGTGGAATAGGCACCGGCTGGAATGCGGTCTTAACCAATCAGCATTCAGGATTAGAACAACACGCTCTATAATGTGTGAATATTCTCCTGTATCTCCCAGCTGTGTGATTCATTATCTGAAGGTGTAATAAGTGAACAACTGTTGTTATGATTGTCCTTATCAAGGAAGACAATAAAGTTGTTGAAAAGAGATTACACGTTGTTTCCATGAGTCTTTACAAAGCAGAATAAGATGATTTACAGATGTTAACCTAACAAATACACATTAAAGCTGACAAACTATTTCTCAGGTCAGTATCACTTGTCATTGATTGTTCTTCTAAATCAGTTGTCTCTTATCATCCACCTATAGCTACTAGAGTAGATCTTCTCCAGCGTCTCAGGACAGTATAAGTAATGTCTGTTGGTCATGTTTTTTTGTTTTACTTCTTGCCTCTGGCGATCTCAGCTTACTGAATGTGATTACTGGAAACTGTCTTGGACAAACACATCCATATATAATTGATTGCACAACATGAATATGTTTCATTTACTCTTTAGTTCATCTGGGAATTTCATCACGTATTTTACACGATACTGAAACCGCCAGACCATATCTATTAAAATGTCCCTGTGGTGTTCCTTGCCATGTATTCCTGAACATTAAGGCAGAAATATTGACCTTCAATTATATGCAAGCAAACATTTAATATAATGTTATGAATGTTTTGTTTAGTTGATAGGCTAATATTGGACAAACCCTTGCATGAGGGGCTCCTGAGTGGAGCAGCGGTCTCAGGCACTGCATCTCAGCGCATGAGGCGGCACCCAGGTTCAATTCAAGGCTGTATCACAACAGGCAGTGATAGGGAGTCACATAGGGCGGCGCACAATTGGCCCAGCGTCTCCAGGTTTGCCCAGTGTAGGCCATCATTGTAAATAAGAATTTGTTCTTAACTGACATGTGTTACTTACACCTCTTGGAGGGAACGCAACACCCTGCTACAACTCAAGTCCCCGTGGAGTGAAAGAGGTATGTGARWGTAGGTGCGGGTAAGGATGAAGGAGACTATATCCSTTTACAGGGAATTTATTTCCATAACATGGTAATGTGGGTAAAGGGGGCTGGACAGAACCAAAGCAAAGAAAGTCAACGTTTGAGTCCTCTCCTACCCACTACTTACCTAACCTTTTAGAACCTCCCTGCGCGCTAACCAAAACAGAGGGGGTGGTCCATCCAGGTCTCACCTAGTGTGCATAGACAGTAAATACTACAGGTTATGTATGCCCGCAGGGATCTTGCCTAAACACTCCCAAGGTACCTTCCCCTTCCCCTTCCCCTTCCCCCACTGGGAACAAATGAAACAGAATAATACAAACTTAGTGAACAATTTCAATAATCAACAACACTGAGTCCTATTAGCATACACATACTTTAGATGTAGCAGCTACAAAACACTGTCAACAGAACTGTCACTGGGCAACAACCAACACAGGACTCAAATGAACTTTCTCTTCCTGACAAAGGAACACTGGCTTTTATCCAGCTGGAGAAGAGGATGGTCATTGAAAACAGCTGTTTCCCTGATGAGAGGGAGGGTTCAGAGCTCCAATCATCGATGGGGCCGACAATCAGCTGCTTAGAATCCAGGAAGCCATTTCCTGAAATACACACATAAAAACCATAACAAACCCAAAACAACAGAAACTGGGGGAACATAACACTTGCCTAGTAAAAAAAAAAATCAGATATGGGATGTGCTACTGAAATCAACAACAGTGCGGAACAACGCATCTCAGAATGCAGAAATAGAATGTCCTATGGTATGTGAATGTTATCTCGTTCAGGTCTTCGTTCAGTGAATTAGATGAACACTTTTCCACAATGCATTGGAAGACATTTGGAAGGCTCTAGTTCTCTTCAAGTAGCCAAACAACAAACTAAGCTGCTTAATTCAAAATCAAATCAAATTTGTATTAGTCACATGCGCCGAATACAACAGGTGTAGGTAGACCTTACAGTGAAATGCTTACTTCCGAGCCCCTAACCGCAGTGCAGTTAAAAAAAATACTGATAAGAATAAGAGATAAAAGTAACAAGTAATTAAAGAGAAGAGGGGCAGTAAAAATACAAATAGGGGGGTGCTGTACAGAGTCAATGTGCGGGGACACCGGTTAGTTGAGGTAGTATGTACATGTAGGTAGAGTTAATTAAAGTGACTATGCATAGATGAACAACAGAGAGTGGCAGTGGTGTGGAGAGGGGGGGGGGGGGGGGCAATGCGAATAGTCTGGGTAGCCATTTAACTAGATATTCAGGAGTCTTATGGCTTGGGGGTAGAACTGTTCAGAACCTCTTGACCTAGACTTCGCGCT
>NW_019943485.1:151498-152805 GCF_002910315.2 Salvelinus sp. IW2-2015 | reverse complement strand
TATTAGTCACATGCGCCGAATACAACAGGTGTAGGTAGACCTTACAGTGAAATGCTTACTTCCGAGCCCCTAACCGACAGTGCAGTTAAAAAAAATACTGATAAGAATAAGAGATAAAAGTAACAAGTAATTAAAGAGGGGCAGTAAAAAATAACAATATTACAGGGGGGTGCCGCTACAGAGTCAYTGTACGGGGACACCGGTTAGTTGAGGTAGTATGTACATGTAGGTAGAGTTAATTAAAGTGACTATGCATAGATGACAACAGAGAGTGGCTGTGGTGTGGAGAAGGGAGGGGGGGGGTCAATGCGAATAGTCTGGGTAGCCATTTAACTAGATATTCAGGAGTCTTATGGCTTGGGGGTAGAAGCTGTTCAGAAGCCTCTTGGACCTAGACTTGGCGCTCCGATATCGCTTGCCGCATGGTAGCAGAGAGAACTGTCTATGACTAGGGTGGCTGGAGTCTTTGCCAATTTTCAGAGCCTTCCTCTGACACCGCCTGGTATAGAGGTCCTGGATGGCAGGAAGCTTGGCCCCAGAGATGTACTGGGCCGTTTGCACTACACTCAGTCGTGCCTTGCGGTCGGAGGCCAAGCAGTTGCCATACGAGGCAGTGATGCAACCAGTCAGGAGGCTCTCGATGGTGCAGCTGTAGAACTTAATGAGTATCTTCAGGAATTTCAAAAGTTTCAAAAAATGTAGAACCAGGAACAGATATAGCCCTTGGTTCACTCCAGACCTGACTGCCCTTGACCAGCACAAAACATCCTGTGGCGTACAGCATTAGCATCGAATAGCCCCCGCGATATGTAACTTTTCAGGGAACTTAGGAACCAATATACACAGGCATTTAGGAAAGTAAAGGCTAGCTTTTTCAAACAGAAATTTGCATCCTGTAGCACTAACTCCAAAAAGTTCTGGGACACTCTAAAGTCAATGGGGAATAAGAGCACCTCCTCCCAGCTGCCCACTGCACTGAGGCTAGGAAACACTGTCACCATCGATAAATCCACGATAATTGAGAATTTCAATAAGCATTTTTCTACGGCTGGCCATGCTTTCAACCTGGCTACCCCTATCCCAGTCAAGAGCCCTGCACCCCCCACAGCAACTTGCCCAAGCCTCCCCTATTTCTCCTTCACCCAAATCCAGATAGCTGATGTTCTGAAAGAGCTGCAAAATCTGGACCCCTACAAATCAGCGGGGCTAGACAATCTGGACCCTCTCTTTCTAAAATTATCCGCCGCAATTGTTGTAACCCCTATTACTGGCCTGTTCAGCCTCTCTTTCGTATCGTCTGAGATCCC
>NW_019943485.1:149070-150752 GCF_002910315.2 Salvelinus sp. IW2-2015 | reverse complement strand
CTAGCTGCCAATGACTGGAGAATTTCAAAAATCCTGAAGCTGGAGACTCATATCTCCCTCTCCAACTTTAAGCACCAGCTGTAGAGCAGCTCACAGATCACTGCACTGTACATAGCCCATCAGTAAATATCCATCAACTACCTCATCCCATACTTTTATTTTAATTTTTTTGCTCCTTTGCACCCCAGTATCTCTACTTGACATTCATCTTCTGCACATCTATCACTCCAGTGTTTAATTGCTCCATTGTAATTATTTTGCCACTATGGCCTATTTATTGCCTTACCTCCTGTCACGCCTGGCCTTAGTATTCTTTGTTTCTTTATTATTTTAGTTAGGTCAGGGTGTGACATGGGGAATGTATGTGTTTTTGTATGTCTAAGGGTGGTTGTATGGTTTAGGGGGTTAAGTAGAGTAGATGGGTTTGTGTTTAGTGTAGGTGTCTAGCTGTGTCTATGGTTGCCTGAATGGTTCTCAATCAGAGACAGATGTCATTAATTGTCTCTGATTGGGAGCCATATTTAAGACAGCCATAGGCACTAGGTTAATGTGGGTAATTGTCTATGTTGTACGTTTGTAGCTTGTGTGTGCACTTACGTCTATAGCTTCACGATCGTTTTGTTTCAGTTTGTTAAAGTGTTCGTTGCGTGTTTTTCCTTTCTCTAAAATAAAAGAGAATGTATTTTGCACACGCTGCGCCTTGGTCCACTCTCTCTCAGCAAGACGATCGTGACACCTCCCTTATCTTACCTCATTGCACACACTGTATATAGACTTTTCTGTTGTGTTACTGACTGTATGTTTGTTAATGCCATGTGTAACTCTGTGTTGTTGTATGTGTCGCACTGCTTTGCTTTATCTTGGCCAGGTCGCAGTTGTAAATGAGAACTTGTTCAGCAAACTGGCCTACCTGGTTAAATAAAGGTGAAAAAAAATGTTCAAGGTGTTTTTAAAAAGGTGTTCCCACATATGCTGAGCACTTGTTGACTGCTTTTCCTTCATTGTCCTGTTGAAAAACAGATGATAGTCCCACTAAGCGCAAACCAGATGGGATGGCGTATCGCTGCAGAATGCTGTGGTAGCCATATTGGTTCATTTGTGATAGTGGGCAGCATTTTCACTTTTGGATGAATAGCATGCCCATAGTGAACTGCCTCCTACTCTGTCCCAGATGCTAATATATGCATAGTATTATTACTATTGGATATAAAGCACTCTGAAGTTTCTAAAACTGTTTGAATGATGTCTGTGAGTATAACAGAACTCATATGGCAGGCAAAAAATGGAGAAAAAATCCAACCAGGAAGTGAGAATTTTGAGGCTGGTCGATGTTCAACTCATCGCCTATTCAATTCCCTGTAAGATATGGATCTGTTTGCACTTCCTACGCTTTCCACTAGATGTCAACAGTCTGCAGAACGTGGAATGAAGCCTCTACTGTGATGTTGAGCCGGATGGGAGGTGTTTCAGTCATTGGTCTGGCAGAATGCCAGTTCCTGGTCACGCGCATTCCAAACGATATCGTCTTGCTTTCCATTACTTCTAGAGACACAAAGGAATTCTCCGGTTGGAACGTTATTGGATAGTTATGATAACAACATCCTGAAGATTGATTCTCTACTTAGTGCCCGAACTCGGATAAACTTCTAAAAATTATAGTACAGGTCGAATAAACTGATCAA
>NW_019943485.1:142850-148900 GCF_002910315.2 Salvelinus sp. IW2-2015 | reverse complement strand
CTCTTCTCTTCCCCCCCCATCACTCCTCTTTTCTCCCCTCACGTCCTCTCTCTCCCCGCTCACTCCTCTCTCTGTCCACACTCCCTCTCTCTCCCCCTCACTCCTCTCTTCTCCACACTCCTCTCTCTCCCCCATCACTCCTCCTCTCTCCACACTCCTCTCTCTCCCCCTCACTTCCTCTCTCTCCCCCCTCACTCCTCTCCTCCCCCCTCACTCCTCTCTCCGCCACAACTCCTCTCTCTCCCCTCCACTCCTCTCTCTCCCCCTCACTCCTCGTCTCTCCCTCAACTCCTCTCTCTCCCCCTCACTCCTCTCTCGCCACCACTCGCTCTCTCTCCCCCCTCACTCCTCTCTCCTCCCTCATTCTCCTCTCTCTCACACCTCCTCTCTCTTCCCCCTTCAACTCCTCCTCTCTCCACACTCTCGGCTCTACAAACCCTCATTTCTCTTCTCTCTTCTCCGTCCCTCTCCCCGTTTCTCCTCTTTAAGCCATCTTATGTAATTTTTGTTTATACTGTGGCTCTGTGTCTGTTTAATTCTCTGATTCGTAAAGTGTACTTTGGACTTATTTCTGGTATTTATATCATTCTAAGTTAAAACAAAAGCTGACAAACTGATGAGGGATGACTTCCGACTGACATGACCTTTAGTTGGGTTCTTCCTGCTCTTCTCTGCGCAATTGCATGTCAGAGGATCAATAGATCTTTACTGTGCATTCATACGATCCATTGGGTTCTTCAGGAAAGTGTTCACACCCCCTTGACTTATTCCACATCTTGTTTGTCTGTCTCTCTCTCCCCTCACTCCTCTCTCTCCCCTCAACTCCTCTCTCCTCACTCCTCTCTCACTTCTCTCTCCCCCCTCACTCTCTCTCTCCCCCTCACTCCTCTCCTCCCCTCACTCCTCTCTCGCCACACTTCTCTCTCTCCCCCCTTAAGTGGACAGTTTGATTTCACAGAAGTGTGATTGACTTGGAGTTACATTGTGTTGTTTAAGTGTTCCCTTTATTTTTTTGTATATAATAATAAGAGAAGGAAAACCATATGATATGACCACAATACTGGTAATAACATGTGTAGTTCCATTAGGCCGGTACAACAGGTGATTATAGTGTAGGTACAGATTGTTCTTCCTGTTTACAGCATGTTGGCCTTTTGATTTTGTGTTAAACAAACTCATTGATTGTGACTACACCTACCAGCCTAGGATTATTGTTGTAGTTTATTTGCAAATCCTTGAAATTGTTGAGCTGCACACAGGTAAGGTTGTTGCACGGTGTAATAATGTGTAGTAAACTGTATTACACTGTGTTCAGTATGTAGCCATTTAACAGAGATGAAATCACAGCCTACGACTCAAACGGCACCTATTCCCTATATGGTACACTACTTTTCACCAGGGACCATGGGCTCTATAGGGAATAGGGGCTATTTGAGATGCAGCCACAGTCAAGAACACAATTCCCACTGATAACACTGCAGCTAACAGAACCTCCCACGTCCGTCGCTGTCTGCCAATAGAAAGCTACTGGGAGAGTCGGAACCATTTCATTGGATAAGAACCACACATTATCAACATTTTCTCTCTTAATTTAATAAAGTGCATTAAATAAAAGCAAGGGCATCTTCATAAATTAAGATATCTAATAATTTTGATAATTATTAAATACCTGATGAAAATCAACGTTTTCCCGTTTTTTAAAATTTGTTTTCTGTTTTCACATCAATTTTGTATTATTTGAATTCATAACAGTTTCAAGGTGTTCAATTACATATTTTTTTTAAATCACCCCAATGTTTCCCCGATGATAATCAAGGTGGCAGTTGTCTGATAATGTGGTTATGTAGTCGTAGCCTGATGAAATGTGGTTTATGTACAGTGGTTCACGGCCTGATAATGTGGTTATGTACAGTGGTTCATAGGCTGATAATGTGGTTATGTACAGTGGTTCATAGCCTGATAATGTGGTTATGTAGTTCATAGCCTGATAATGTGTTATGTACCATTGGTTCACAGCCTGATAATGTGGTTATGTAGTTCATAGCCTGATAATTCGGATTCAGTCTGGCCTCATTAAAATGTATTGATTGGAATGGAAGACTTTAATGAATCACCTTGAACAGAGTAGTGACTGGTGGGGGTGTTTGTCACGATCTCCTCACGCTGTTGGTTTGCTGTTCCTTTACCTCAGGAAATCTAAGACTAATTTAGCTCAATAGATTTCTGTAGACATTTTCTGAAAACCCTTCATTAAGATTGAATTAATAGATATTCATAATACTGTATCTATAAATGCAATGCATCGATATTTAATTATTTGTTAATGGAAATCAGGGTATAATTCGCCTACGTTTACATTGAGTGGACAAAACATTAGGAACACATTGCTCTTTCGATGACATAGACTGACCAGGTAAAAGCTATGCCTATGATCCCTTGTTGACGTCACTTGTTAAATCCACTTCAATCAATTTAAGTGCCTTTGAACGAGGTATGGCAATATGTGCCAGGCGCATGGGTTTGAGTGTGTCAAGAACTGCAACACTTTTTAATGTTGAACAGTTTCCTGTGTGTATCAAGAAGGGTCCACCACCCAAAGGACATCCAGCCAACTTGACACAACTGTGGGAAGCATTGGAGTCAACATGGGCCAGCATCCCTGTGGAACGCTTTTCGACACCTTGTAGAGTCCATGACCCGATGAATTGAGGCTGTTCTGAGGACAAAAGGGGGTGCAACTCAATGTTAAGCAGATGTTCCTAATGTTTGGGATGTATTCTCAGCGTATATCAGTAGGCGTTTAAGCACAGTAGTTGAAGAGATGAATAGAAAATAACTGAAATGATGGAATATGAATAATATGAACAGTTTCCCTCTAGTCCTGGGCCTCATGTACCTCTGGGTTCATACCCCTCTAGTTCTGGACCTCATGTACCCCTGGGTTCACCATACCCCTCTAGTTCTGGACCTCATGTACCCCTGGGTTCACCATACCCCTCTGGTCCTGGACCTCATGTACCCCTTGGGTTCACCATACCCCTCTGGTCCTGGACCTTATGAACCCCTTGGGTTCACCATACCCCTCTGGTCCTGGACCTCATGTACCCCTTGGGTTCACCCCCCAGAAGCATAACATTCTATCTGCTTCTATAGAACTATTAAATCAACTGTTAGCCAGATGGACTGACTTTAATGTGAAGGTGCCTTGAGTGTATTAGAAATGTTATGTATTTGGATGTCTTGGAAACCACATCCTGTTATGGCATATGGGCAGAGCGGGGTGTAACAGAGGATGTGATCTGGAACATTCCTTGAGAACATTGAATGTAATTTCAGCAGCTGTCAACTCAGAGGCTTGTTGTTACAACTCTCCTAAACACAATATAATCTTCTGGTTAAAGGGCGCCTCATGTACCTCTGGGTTCCATACCCCTCTAGTTCTGGACCCCATGTACCCCTGGGTTCACCATACCCCTCTAGTTCTGGACTCATGTACCCCTGGGTTCACCATACCCCTCTGGTCTGGACCTCATGAACTTTGGGTGTCACCATACCCTCTGGTCCTGGACCTTATGAACCCCTTGGGTTCACCATACCCCTCTGGTCCTGGACCTCATGTACCCCTTGGGTTCACCCCCAGAAGCATAACATTCTATCTGCTTCTATAGAACTATTAAATCAACTGTTAGCCAGATGGACTGACCTTAATGTGAAGGTGCCTTGAGTGTATTAGAAATGTTATGTATTTGGATGTCTTGGAAACCACATACGGTAACAGAGGATGTGATCTGGAACATTCCTTGAGAACATTGAATGTAATTTCAGCAGCTGTCAACTCAGAGGCTTGTTGTTACAACTCTCCTAAACACAATATAATCTTCTGGTTAAATGTACAAGGATCCAGGGTTGGGGAAACCGTGTCATTCTATTAGTCAATATAACCTTCTGGTTAACAACCTCAGGGTCCAGGGTTGGGGAAACCGTGTCATTCTATTAGTCAATATAACCTTCTGGTTAAACATACTCAGGATCCAGGGTTGGGGAACCGTGTCATTCTATTAGTCAATATAATCTTCTGGTTAAACATACCTCAGATCCAGGGTTGGGGAAACCATGTCTTCTATTAGTCATATAACCAATAGATCTAAAACACAGTCATCCACAATTCATGCTTGAAGGGTAATGTTCATCACCAGCATTTGTAATTTATTTAAAAATTCAACAATGTTTTCTTTTATTTATTTACTGCTATAGAGTAACAAGAACGTACACAGCACCCAACAAAAATACAAATACAAAAAAACTGAAAAGTTGGATGCATCAGTCCTTCTGGGAGATGGGTAGGTAGAGAATGAAGAGAGGATTCCTGTGGTGGTGTCTGTTGAAGGTGTCTGTTCTAGGGGTGAACAGGCTGGGAGAAGGCCCTGTCCAGAAGAAAATCCTGTCACCTCCACCTTAGACCCTTGTCTGAGAGGATCTGACTGGTGTCAGCAATATGCCAAAACTCTACCTAGCCTATCAGAGGGCAAGGTACTATCATCATACTGCAAACCTATCAAATCTTCTCTGATCTCTACAGTGCTAGAGGTTAGGGGGTTGTTCTGGAAGGGCATGGAGACCAGGGGAGACCAGAGGGAGGAGGCCTGTCTAGGTGAGGCTAAACCAGGGGAGGCCTGTCTAGGTGAGACACGGGGAGAGCCTGTCTAGGTGAGGATACCAGGGGGCCTGCTAGGAGCTACAGGGGAGGAGGCCTGTCTAGTGAGGCTAAACCAGGGGAGGAGGCCTGTCTAGGTGAGGATATCGTGGGCCTGCTGTTCCACCAACACAGCCATGTTCTTCACATCCCCACACCAGACGTCCAACCGGTCCTCATGCCCTTGATCTGAAGAGGGACAGGGAAGAGAGTCAGGGTCAAAGGTAAACAGTCACAAGCTTTTCTATATCTCGAGGATGATTTTTATAGTTCAAAGCCACTTATTTTAACTACAACTAGGATTGGTCTCAATGTCTTGTGTTACAAGGACATTATAGTAAAACAGAATATCCCTTTTCTGGTCCAACCAGGAGTCATGTCCAGCCCCTGAGAACCGGTGTTTCTCATGATTGATTATTATTCCTTGGCCCGTGAATATAATATGTGTTAAGGCGTATGTATTTACCTGCTGCAGGTCCAGTACTCGGGGCTGACCCAGGTCATCTGAACCTTCTGGTCCACCTCATCAATGTTTCCTTTGATCAGACCCACAGACAGAGCCTTCATCACTAGCAGCTCTCCACCTGCAGGGGACAAGAACCACAACCAGACCCAGTCAGGAGGTTCAAACGTTTACAATCAACTCTCCAGATAAACCCCAGTTGTCAGCAACCCTGGTCTCCAGATAAACCCCAGTGTCAGCAACCTGGTCTCCAGATAACCCCAGTTGTCACCAACCCTGGTCTCCAGATAAACCCCAGTTGTCACAACCCTGGTCTCCAGATAAACCCAGTTGTCACAACCCTGGTCTCCAGATAAACCAGTTGTCACACCCTGGTCTCCAGATAAACCCCAGTTGTCACCAACCCTGGTCTCCAGATAACCCAGTTGTCACCAACCCTGGTCTCCAGATAAACCCCAGTTGTCAAACCCTGGTCTCCAGATAAACCCCAGTTGTCACCAACCCTGGTCTCCAGATAAACCCCAGTGTCACAACCCTGCTCCAGATAACCCAGTTGCACAACCCTGGAGGCGGAGCTCCAGGATGTGTAGGCCTATAGTTCCAGACATAAAGCACCGACTAACTAAATGTTATTGTGCTGGGAAATCCCTGTGGACCAGGTGACCACGGATACAGACCTATGTTCATTAGAAGCCTCCAGATACTAATGATTTGGTATAAGGGACATACGATTGGTGGATTGATGACCAACTGACCTCGTTGACGGGGATCTTGGCACTCTGTCCAATCTCATGAAGGTCAGCTGTCTGTTGTTGGCGGGACGAGTGAACGTCATCTAGACGAGGAGAGAGAAAGAGGTAGACACGTTAGGGTGTTTGAGCGCATCATTTACAG
>NW_019943485.1:135081-139621 GCF_002910315.2 Salvelinus sp. IW2-2015 | reverse complement strand
GTGCGTCAAAATGCTACCTCAGGATCCAGGGTTGGGGAAACCGTGTCATTCTATTAGTCAATATAACCTTCTGGTTAAACATACCTCAGGGTCCAGGGTTGGGGAAACCGTGTCATTCTATTAGTCAATATAACCTTCTGGTTAAACATACCTCAGGATCCAGGGTTGGGAAACCGTGTCATTCTATTAGTCAATATAATCTTCTGGTTAACATACCTCAGGATCCAGGGTTGGGGAAACCATGTCATTCTATTAGTCAATATAACCAATAGATCTAAAACACAGTCACATCCACAATTCATGCTTGAAGTGTAATGTTCATCAACCAGCATTTGTAATTTTATTTAAAATTCAACAATGTTTTCTTTTATTATTACTGCTATAGAGTAACAAGAACGTACACAGCACCCAACAAAAAACAAATACAAAAAAACTGAAAAGTTGGATGCATCAGTCCTTCTGGGAGATGTAGGTAGAGGAATGAAGAGAGGATTCCTGTGGTGGTGTCTGTTAAGGTGTCTGTTCTAGGGGTGAACAGGCTGGGAGAAGGGCCCTGTCCAGAAGAAAATCCTGTCACCTCCACCTTAGACCCTTGTCTGAAGGATCTGACTGTGTCAGCAAATGGCCAAAACTCTACCTAGCTATCAGAGGGCAAGGTACTATCATCATACTGCATAACCTATCAAACTTCTCTGATCTCTACAAGTGTCTAGAGTTAGGGGGTTGTTCTGGACAGGGCCATGGAGACCAGCGGGAGACCAGAGGGAGGAGGCCTGTCTAGTGAGGCTAAACCAGGGGGGGAGGCCTTCTAGGTGAGGATAACCAGGGGAGGAGGCCTGTCTAGTGAGGATAAACCAGAGGAGGAGGCCTGTCTAGGTGAGGGTAAACCAGAGGAGGAGCCTGTCTAGGTGAGGCTAAACCAGGGGAGGAGGCCTGTCTAGGTGAGGATATCGTGGGCCTGCTGTTCCACCAACACAGCCATGTTCTTCACATCCCCACACCAGACGCCAACCGGTCCTTCATGCCTTGATCTGGAAGAGACAGGGGAAGGAGTCGTGTCAAAGTTATGTGGCACAACTTACGCCATCTTGGAGAAAAACTCGTCCACAAGTAGCTTCACTTTGCGGTTACAGTTCCTATCCTATCCCAAGATGGAATCAGGGATCATAAGTTAACAGTCACAAGAGACCTTTTCTATATGCTCGAGGATGAATTTTCTATAGTTCAAAACCTACTTATTTAACTACAATAGGAAGTTAGCTCTGGTGATACATACAAGCGCATCTTGTGGTAATACACAGAGAACATTTATTAAGGTAAAACAGAATGATTTCCCTTTCTTCGCAGGATTTAACCAACACCAGGAAGTTCATGGCCTACAGACAGGTTTGCAGTTTTCTCGCAAACATGTGAAAATCCTTAATACGAAGCCTTGTTCTATGGAAACGTGTTCTATTTCTATTTCAATCTTGAACCTATGCTGTCGCACAACTTAGCTGGACAAACTACAGTCCACAATAACGATACACTTTTCCTTGTTCCTATTTCATTTCCTGAAATAACACAAAGTACTGAAAAAAAAATTAACTTACAGAGTCATCAAACGATGATTTAGAGCTTGTTTATATGGATAAAAAGTAGAGCAAGCTTGATTTCTCCTATTTCACCTAAAATCATCATGCTATTTCTTGTTAGTGGCAGCTTGTTTTGAAAAGTGCTACTTATTTCTGTATTCTCTAGTCTACAACTTGATTGAAGCTTTTTTTTGAGTGAAAAGTGCTATTCTTATTTTCTGTTCTCTTCTTCAACATCGATTTAGAGGCTTGTTTTATGGAAAGGTTTATTTCTGTACGTTCAATGTCTTGCAACTGTGCTGCAAAACAACTGTCCCCACAGTGTTCCTATCCCTGAATAAACAAGACTTGAAAAAAAAATTCACTTTGACAGAGTGCATCAAACATGATTTAGAGCTGCTTTAGGAGACTGTGATTTATTTCTGTTAATTATTCAACTCTACAGATTGCGGAGCTGGTTTTTAAAGTGCTTAACTTGTGATTATTTACGAAACACTAACTTTTGGAGTGCGTCGTTTATTTCAGAAAAGTGTCTCTTATTTCGTTGTCATAGCTTCATCAGACATGATTGAAGCTTGTCGTAATCTACATTGAATAGTGGAGCTATTACTATAGCGTAGCAATCAACATATGATTTAAGAAGCCTATCTTTTTTTCCGGAAAAAGTGTTTATTTCCTGTATGTCAATGTTGAAAACTTACTGCAAGACAAACTGTCCACACGTGTTAATCCTCTAATTGCGAGTCTTTGACTTAGACATCAAACTCGTTAGTCTAACAAGAATTAAATTTCTACTTATCTAGAGTGCCATCAAAACTTCTGATTTAGAGCTTGTTTATGGAAAGTGTTTATTTCTGTATTGTTACCAGATGTTGCCCAACTGTTCTGCAAATATATCTCGTCCACCAGTGATTCTCTAGTCACTCTCTGCAAAAGAGACCAACACCTGCGACAGGGTATCTACGACATACACCACACTAGAGCAACTCAACTTTTAACAGGTACTGTGCATGTACATTTATCCTCAAATGAACTCTACTTTAAAATAGATTTATTGCCTAATGAGGCTAGCCAGCACGATTAACTAAACACTTTGTCACTGAGTAAATGAGAATAAACGTTTAATTCATCCTATTTCAACCTAAATGATTAGTCACGACTTGTTCTGACACTTCTGTACTATAGTCTGTAATTTTTATTTCATACAGTGATTATCGAAGCTTGTCTTTTGAAAACGTGTTCCCTTATTTCTGTTCTTTCAACATGATTTAGAGACTTGCTCTACTATGCGCAAAAGTGTGTTTGACTGTTCTGTATTTCAATGTCCTTATTCATGTTCGCCAAACTTCTGCTGATGAGTGAAAACGTGCACACATCCTGCACAGGTTAGTTTCAGCCAAGCCCTTGTCGATAACCTCTGTGCGACTATAACAGTACCAGGTGAAGAGGAACGTTAAAATTCCATTTACTACACCGAGCGTGCGCAGAGTTACCAGACATAGATTTAAGAAGTCACGCACGTAGTCCTATGGAAAGTGTTATTTGCTAGCTCACTAGGTTCACTGAACCATTTGGTCTGGTGTCACAACTTGCTGTGATCAAACTGCTCCACAATAGTGTTCCTATAAGCAACAGTAGACCTCCACCCTAGACACCGCGATCCTTTACTACTCACCTACTGCAGCCATGCGCCACCTTCCGTGAGCGTATCTAAAAGAACACACAACCGCACACCCTTCACCAAGGTGCAGAGTGAGCGAGCGAGATAATCAACAGTTTCTCACACTTTAAAGCGACATGCCCATGATAAACACATGGGAACTCACAATTTCTTCAGATTATATCTCCTATTTGTCTCAGATACATATAGCTCTCTCATGGTCTCTAGCCATCATTACTCCTATCTCCCTTGTATCCTCGTCATTAAGCAGGCGCTGTAATCCACAGAGACTGACCAATCAGTGCATTCAACAGTAAGTTGGTAAAAGTCGGTAAAAATTAGGTGTTGGAAACAAATTTATTTTCCATTTTTTCCCCGTTCTGAACCATTATTTTATACAGGTTTTTACATTTAGCTCGACATTAAATGACTTCACCAATCAGTGTGAAGCTCGACATTAAATGACTTCACCAATCAGTGTGAACAGAGCAGCTTGCGGGGCAAACTATTGTTTGTAGGGCGCGAGAAGCGACTGAAACTTGGGCAGGTGGGGAGAGAGAGAGAGAGACGGTGGAGGAGGAGGCTTGAAGTGCTGGGCATCTTATGACATAACATTATCTGAATTACACCCAGAGAATTATACCTACAGAGGAGCGGCTTCTATGGAGGAACATTGAATGTCTTTGAACTTCAGAGAGTTGGTTTAACGTTGGACCAGAGCTAACTAGCTTGTGTGTTCAGAGCGGCACCAGAAATACAATTTTAAAAAATATACGTTTTACCATTTTGTAGTTAATACATCCAATGTGAAACGTGATAATTAATGATACTATAGTTATCATTGAAAAATTGAAGCCATTCTTCTGAATCATGCCTGTAACCTCAGTAGAATATAGTAGCCTATGCTTCGGGGGGGGGGGGGCTACAGTAGCCTACACACTCACACACACTGGCAAAGATCATCTGACAGGCAGACACTGGAAGGCGTTTCTGAGTGACAGAGGGAGGGCTTTGCATAGCCACTTTGTTGTGTTTTTGTGGGACTAGAAAAAATACCCAAAATTTAAAAGGAACGGTATTAACCGGTTCCCATGCTTTCAAAATATCTGTTCTGTTCCGGAACAGTATAGATCACTTTCGTTCTCGGTTCAGATTCTGTTCCTCTAAAAATATGACGTTATTTTTCAGTTTTGGTTTTTCTCTCTCTGTCTCTGTTTATAGAGCAGGAGAAACTGACGGTTGAGTACGGAAGTTTTACTTTTCACAATAATGTGATAGTGGTTGTTTTATCCAAGGGGAACTCGAA
>NW_019943485.1:131930-134549 GCF_002910315.2 Salvelinus sp. IW2-2015 | reverse complement strand
CCTCCAATGTGACAGTAATCTCCCCTCCTCCTTCAATCCAAACACTTCCTCTTCCTTTTTCTTCTTCCGCGGTAACATGCTTTCTTTCACTCTGAAAGCTTCTTCTCTCTTTTTTCACTGTACAGTCTCATCCTCTACTTGTTTCACTGTAACAGCCTCATCCTCTACTTGTTTCACTGTAACAGCCTCACCCTCTACTTGTTTCACTGTAACAGCCTCACCCTCTACTTGTTTCACTGTAACAGCCTCACCGTCTACTTGTTTCACTGTAACAGCCTCTCTCCTTCTCCTCTTCACGAGAGTTTCTTTCTCCGTCCATCTGACCCCCTCTTCTTTAGCAGGGGAGGAGTAGTTTAGGGAGCTCATATGGTCGGGGATGTTAGCTAGCTAGTTAGCAATAGTGCTGCGCTAATTTAGCAAGCCACCTAGCTGACTACTAACAACGTAAAATGAAATTAAATGCGGCAACTAGCTATACAACATAAGTTTGCTTAAAACACAGGGTCTAATATACAACAGAAAGTGTATAAAGAACTGTAATGTTTCGGCTATGTTGGCTAGCAAGCTACCGAGGAGGTTTGAGTAGCTGTGTTGTTGAAGAAGCGTCCCGTCCACTAGATTATACGTCACACCAACATCTTCGCATGCAAGTCGCACATCGCCCTCTATTGACTGGAGTGGGTAAGCAGTTGAGCGAAAAGTTTTATTGCCGTTTACGAACTTGAATACACGACATGGGTACATGTATTTCACAAAATAGTTTGTTTATGGACAGACTGAATGAGTTGAATGTTGTACAGCAAGCTTGGCCAACTAGTCAAGGGGCGGCACGTGTGGAAAAAGAAGGGGGGGGGGGGCATAGCAGTATCATAGCATTTAAGTACACGTTTTGGTGCCTCTGCAATCAAACAATTCCGTACGTATAGAACATTATAGGAGATGCAAACATGAGTCACTGAGCCACTTTGTAACATGGACAATTTCTGCTGTGAGTTCTTGTGCAGCTTGTTGTTTGCTCTTTGCATGCACATATCACTGTATAATCTGCATACATGTGTACTTTAGACCCAGTACAGACAGAAGGCAGATCATTACAGTATAGGCTGAACAGGAGGGGCCCCAGTAAACAGCTAGGCCTGTTTCTACACATTCCCCCCAAACTGCTGGCTTCCCCAATAGCAAAGGCCTATACACTTGTGGTTTGAAACAATCCACACCTATTTAAGTATTTTGAATAATTTTACTTAGACAGGAGTAATTATGTAATTTTGGCAAAAAGTCTATTTATTTTAGGGGAAGCCAATAAGGGCACAGGGCGAGACCCAGATGCAGACACGGGAGGCAGATGGTTCCAGTCTGTGATATTTATTATAATCCAAGGGGCAGGCAAGAAAATGGTCATGGACAAACAAAGGATCATAAACAAGGTCAGAGTCCGGGAGGTACAGAGTGGCAGGCAGGCTCGAGGTCAGGGCAGGCTGTATGGTTGGTCAGGCGGGTTCAGAGTCAAGGCAGGCAAGGGTCAAAACTGGGAGGACTAGCAAACCAGCGATGAGGAAAAAGCAGGAGGACGGCAAAACCACACTGGTTGACTTGATAAGAGAAGACGAACTGACAGACAGACAGAAAACACAGGTATAAATACCCAGGGACTAAATGGGGAAAACATGTGACACCTGGAGGTGGGTGGAGACAATCACAAAGACAGGTGAAACAGATCAGGGCGTGACAAAGTCAGCATCTGAACAATGCACCGCCAACTTTCCTTTCCAATTCAGAAGAGGCTGAAACCAGAGATCTGTAAATAATGACGAGATGCTCATGTCTCCGCCATAACAATGTGAGTCGTTGTCCCTAAAGCTTGTATGCAGACGACAAGCTTAGAAAATGCATATTATGCCCATAGAAACGTATTGGGCTTATTCAGGACAGGTTTTGGCAAGTGAGCCCTCTCGTTTTTGCCTCTTCCTTTCTGCTGAAACAAGCGAGCGAAACAGCATTGCACAGTGGAGGTGTCATAATACCCATAAAACCTAGCGGTCAAACAGGGAAATGGTTCCAATCATTTTTCCACCATTCATTTTTTCCCATATGGGATTTTAGAAACACTTAACATTTACATTTACATTTTAGTCATTTAGCAGACGCTCTTATCCAGAGCGACTTACAGTAGAGTGCATACATCTTATTACATTTCTTTTTTTACATACTGAGACAAGGATATCCCTACCGGCCAAACCCTCCCTACCGGCCAAACCCTCCCTAACCCGGACGACGCTCATGCCAATGTGCGTCGCCCCTCGGATCTCCCGGTTGCGGCCGGCTGCGACAGAGCCTGGGCGCGAACCCAGCCCAGCCGTGGGCGCGAACCCAGAGACTCTGGTGGCGCAGCTAGCACTGCGATGCAGTGCCCTAGACCACGCGCCACCCACTTAAAATAAGGGCTATGTTTCGTGTAGACTTATCTTGTCGTGACGTTTTGATAACCATATAAATCTCTCTCGGACAAGGTGACTTGTCAATGTATATTCGGCGTGTGCAGGATTCTGTACTTTACGCACGGTCTCTGCTCTACTAGTTGGGCTGATCAGAGAACAGTTTAATGCAGTCAGATCGGTC
>NW_019943485.1:116882-129046 GCF_002910315.2 Salvelinus sp. IW2-2015 | reverse complement strand
AAGTTTGATAGACTCTGGTCTCCACTACTCCACTATATCTCAAATTGGACAGAGTGAATGGGGGGATCGGGGAGGTGAGCAGATGCGTGTTGTGTAAGGTGCTGTAAAATCTAAAAACTAATCATTGGCTCGTCATCTCAGCTAAGGCTGGAAATAGCAAATAAGAACCTTGATAGTGCTGCTGCAAGTTCCATATTTTACATTTTGTTATAATTATTATTTGTGTGTATGTGTGTATGTATGTATATGTATGTATGTATATATGTATATATATATATAACAATTTTTTTATTATTATTATAATATTTTTTTTTTAAGTCTGTCACATCTGTGAATGTGGAATGTGTTTGGTTGGTTGATTGAAAACTTAATAAAACTTTAAATTGAAAAAAAAAATAATGCAAAAACACAGTGTTGGAGAAGAAAGTAAAAGTGCAATATGTGCCATGTAAAAAAGCTAACGTTTAAGTTCCTTGCTCAGAACATGGTTCCTTTTAACATGAGTCTTCAATATTCCCAGTGAAGAAGTTTTAGGTTGTAGTTATTATAGGAATTATGACGCGTCAACTATTTCTCTCTATACCATTTGTATTTCAMAMACCTTTGACTYTTGGATGTTCTAATAGGCACTTTAGTATTGCCAGCCTAATCTCTGGAGTTGATATGCTTGAAGTCATAAACAGCGCTGTGCTTCAAACATTGATAAGAGCTGCTGTCTAACGCAGTAAAGTTTGAATGAATGAATGCTTACGAGCCTGCTGCTGCCTACCACCACTCAGTCAGGCCGCTCTATCAAATATCAAATCATAGACTTAATTATAGTAAACCCACAGAAATACGAGACTTTGGTCATTTAATATGGTCAAATCCGGAAACTATCATTTTGAAATCAAGACGTTTATTCTTTCAGTGAAATACGGAACCGTTCCGTATTTTATCTAACGGGTGGCATCCCTAAGTCTAAATATTGCTGTTACATTGCACAACCTTCAATGTTATGTTATAATTSTGTACAATTCTGGCAAATTAATTACGGTCTTTGCTAGGAAGAAATCCTGTCTTTATACAGTCCGCAACGAGCCAGGCGGCCCAAACCGCTGCATATACCCTGACTCTGCTTGCACTGAACACAAGAGAAGTGACACAATTTCCCTAGTTAATATTGCCTACTAACATGCATTTATTTTAACTAAGTATGTAGGTTTAAAAAATATACTTCTGTGTATTGATGTTATGGTAGGTACATTTGTGCAACGATTGTGCCTTTTTTCGGACAATGCGCTTTTGTTAAATCATTCATCCGTTTGGTGAAGTTGAAGTTGGGCCTGTGGATTCATGTATAATTAACAGCACCGCAGTGATTACTATGCAAGCAGGACAAGCTAGTTAACCTGGTATGACTCAAACATGTGTAGTTAAACTAGTGATTATGTTAAGATTGATTGTTTTTAATAAGATAATTTTAATGGCTAGCTAGCAACTTACCTTGGCTCCTTGCAGACACAAAGTCCTTTTCATGCTGCACTCGTGTAAAAGTGGTCAGCCTGTCACGCAGTTCCTCGTGGATTGCAATGTAATCGTGCTTCTACACCCTGCATTGCTTGCTGATTTGGGGTTTTATGCTGGGTATCTTTACAGCACTTTTGAGATATTCAGCTGTATGTATGAATATAAATATAAATACATTTGATTTGATTTGATTAATCGACAAATCGCATCCAAAAGGCAGATTACAATTGTTATGAAACTTTGCAATCGGGTCCTAATTAATCAGCCATGCCGATTAATCGGTCGACCTCATACAGAGGGTAGTGCGTACGGCCAGTACATCACCGGGGCAAGCTCCTGCCATCCAGGACCTCTATACCAGGCGGTGTCAGAGGAAGGCCCTAAAAAATGTTAAAGACTCCAGCCACCCTAGTCATAGAACTGTTCTTCTGTACATCACGGCAAGCAGTACCAGAGCACAAGTCTAGGTCCAGGCTTCTAAACAGGCTTCTACCCTAAGCCATAAGACCTGACAGCTAATCAAAGGCCTACCTACACTATTTGCGATGCCCCCACACTTTCTATGCTGCTGCTACTCCTGTTATTATTTAATGCACTCACCTACATGTTACATATTACCTCGACACCGGTGGCGCCCGCACATTGACTCTGTACCGGTACCCCTGTAATACCGCGCTAATTGCTTATTTACTGCTGCCGCAATGGCGGACACAAACGCCGCGATGGGGTTGATGTGGTCTCTGAATGCTGTGATTTGTCTGGTGGAGAGTGTGTGTGTTTGTGTGTGTGGTTGTGTGCGTATAAGTGTGTGTGTGTGCTAAAGTGTGTGTGTGTGTCTGGTGGAGACTAGACTGTGGTAGTGAGATGGGTAATCTTCTCTGACCATCATTACTGTTCACCTCCTGATGAGTCGCCTCTCTCTACATATCCACAGCATGGGGACAGGAAATCCTCAATGGAATATGGGGACCTGCAGCTATTGGATATTGGATAAAGCTGCGAGAGACTGAGAGAGCTAGATAGACAGCCAGACAGACAGACAGACGACAGACAGACAGAACAGACAGACAGACGACAGACAGACAGACAGACAGAACAGAGACAGACAGCAGACAGACAGAAGACAGGACAGACAGAACAGACAGACAGACAGACAGAACAGACAGCAGACAGACAGACAGACAGACAGGACCAGACAGACAGATATATGTGAGAGTGTGTCTGATTGGAACCCATGCTGCAGCAGTATACAGTATGTGTCTCAGAGGAAGGTCCTAGACCTCAACAAAACCCCATCTGTCTTTCATGATGCAGAATAGTGTGTAAAACATCCCTTAACCTACTTTAGTGTGGTTCTATTTCAACTGCAGGAATCAGAAGGATGGTGATTATGACACAGTTTGTGTATCCCAAATGGCTCTTTATTCCCTGTAAGTGCACTACCTCGCGCTGTATGTCAACCTCAAGAGCCCTGATAGTCAACTACTTCGACCAGAGCCTGTAGTGCAACTGACCAACCTGAAACTGCTATCGACCAGAGCCCTTAAGTGCACTACCTCGACCAGAGCCCTGGATAGTGCACTACCTTCGACCAGAGCCCTGATAGTGCACTACTCGACCAGGCCTATATGTGCATACCTTCGACCAGACCTGTTAGTGCACTACTTCGACCAAGCCCTGTATAGTGGCACTACCTTCGACCAGAGCCCTGAGAAGTGCCACACTACCAGCTTAGCACTACTTCGACCAGAGCCCTGTATAGTGGCAACCTTCGACAGAGCCCTGATAGTGCACTACCTCGACCAGAGCCCTGTATATTGCACTACCTTCGACCAGAGCCCTGGTATTGCCTACCTTTGACAGAGCTTATCTGTATTACCTGCACTACTTTCGGTGCATTTGGACGCGGCAGTGTACAGCATGGTTGGTGCAACTCAGGTTTTATTTTGAAATAGACCCATACTGTTTGCTGTTGGAAGATTACACTGTTATATAAATAGTAATCTGGTAATCAGGATGTCCCACATTTCTGTTTATCTTCAATATGGTGCAAGGGAGGTGTTTTTCATATTTTTCATGTGTTACAATACCTGCGCCCAAGATATATTTATATCAGCTTTTCAGCTTCCAAGTTTTCCATATGATGTAGGTGATTAAATTGTGTTATAGGTTTCACCATGCACCACACACCTGTGGTGTGTGGATAACCCTGGTCTGACATGATGTCATCTATTTTCAACAGGACTCTTTTAGCATCTACCTTTACACATACTGTATTCCTGTGTGAGTCAGACTAGCGCTGTAGTGGAAAGGGTTCTAACAATACACTACACAGTATGGGTGAGCCGTGGGTCCACACTGTGACTGTGTGACTGGGCCAGAAACAGCTAGTGGAACGGATGTTGACTCAGGTCTCATAGGCCTGGTCCGCACTCAGAGCTAATTGCGCATTGCTATTCTGACACACACACGTTTTTAAAGATGGGGGGGGGGGGGGGTCACTGAGGCCATGTATCACAGTGAATAGAGACAGCCTAAAGCAGGCTCTGTCTCTATTGCTTAAAAACCTGTCCTTTCCTCGTCTCCTTCCCTTAATCTGCCTTTCTCCTCATTCCCTTAATCTGCCTTTCCTCATCTCCTCCCTTAATCTGCATTGATTAGGAAAGACAGACAGTTGAAAACAATCTGGTGGACACTCATGATGGAAACCAAGCCTAGCTATCAATAACTAGCCTAAAAATTGGAAATTCGACTTGGAATTTCAGTTTACTTCCTGTCTGAATTGCCTGAGTTAAAATTGAACTGACCCCCCCGACCCTGGTTGCTGAACTGAGGAGATTTGTGGTTCAATGTCTCAAAGAGACGAGCACGGTGAGAGGATGTCATCATGGAATGGATCCACATGATATACATGTTGCCACTTCAGAGGTGTTTGTGAGTCGCACTCAGTAGTCAATACAAACACAAGGCATTCTTTGTCTTGTTCACTTCAGAGCCTTGGGGAGGAAGACAGTTGCTCTTTTACCATTTTTATCACAAAATAAAATACTGTAACAACAACCTCAGACACAGGTCTTAAAAATTTAATTACATAAAAACTAGCACAGACAGAAACCCAAGTCCACAAAGTGGGAACCTCTCACTAATCTGATCTGAAGAGCTGTTTAGAACTAGTTTTTGATATTATTTATTTATTGGTGTAATTTCTCCATATTTAACCCGTTATGGGAGTAACACTGACTGTGATTTATTGAGTTGGAGTGGTTTAATTATGTTAAAGAGGTTCAGATGTAAATTGAGATTTAATAGAATTTAATAGATTTAATAGAGAGAAACAACTCAGCTTGATGCCCGTTTTAAGAGATGCTCATTATAATATCTATACCGTTGAGATCTATTAAACTAACGTTAGAGTGCTCATATAATATTATCACGATTATTCAGAGATGCTCAATTATAATATTATCACCGTTTTAGAGATGCACTCATTAAAATCATCAACGTTTTAGAGATGCTCATTATAATACTTATCACCATTTTTAGAGGATGCTCATTATAATATCTATCACGTTTTAGAGATGCTCATTATAATATCTATCACCGTTTAAGAGATGCTCATTATAATACTATCACCGTTTTAGAGATGCTCATTATAATATCTCACCGTTTTAGAGATGCTCATTATAATATCTATCACGTTTTGAGATCTCATTATAATTCTATCACATTTAGAGATGCTCATTATAATATCATCAACGTTTTAGAGATTGCTCATTATAATATCTATCAACGTTTTAGAGATGCTCATCTAATATCTATCAACGTTTACGAGATGCTCATTTAATTTATCACCGTTTAGAGATGCTCATTATAATATCTATCACCGTTTTAGAGAGTGCCATTTAATATCTATCACGTTTTTAGAGATCTCTTATAATATCTATCATCGTTTTAGAGATGCTCATTATAATATCTACACCGTTTAGAGATGTCCTATAATCATCACCGTTTTAGAGATGTCATTAATAATCATGGTTATAGGAGATGTCCATATATAAATCTATCATCGTTTTAGAGATGTCCATCTATAATATCTATCACCGTTATAGAGATGTCCATTATAATATCTTATCATCGTTTTAGAGGTGTCCATTAGAATATCTATCACCCTCCCTGCTGCCAGTGGTCCAGTGGTATCCTAGACAGACCGCACCAACCCCCTCCATCCTACTGTCTGATCTAATTCTACTGATCAAAGAAAATCAATGATTCTCCCTTATGGTACGAGATCACTTTATTCTCCCTTAGACTTGTCAAAGATAATCTGCCACCCAGCTGAGTGGTGTCTGTTTGTTTGTGTTGCAGCTGCGCGTGCTGGGTTGTGGAAAAAGATCGAGTATCACTTTAAGCTATGAAGGCTTTGGGAGCCAGTTCTGTTTGGTTCCTCCTATAGTTTTAAGAATCATCTGAGATCCAGCTGCTTGAAAAATGTAGGTAAATACAACGTTAAAAGTGGTTCCCTCAAACCTGCTGGTCTTCAACCCTCCAGTGGTTCCTTCACCCCTGCTGTTCCTCAAACCTCCAGTGGGTCCTTCAAGCCTGCTGTTCCTCAAACTCTCCAGGGTGCCTTCAACCCTGCTGTTCCTCAAACCTTCAGTGGGTCCTTCAAACCGCGCTGTCCTCAACCCTCCAGTGGTGCCTTTCAACCCCTGCTGTTCCTCAAACCTCCAGTGGGTCTTCAGCCTGCTGTTCCTCAACTTCCAGTGGTGCTTCACCCTGCTGTTCCTCAAACCTCCAGTGGGTCCTTTAAACCTGCTGTTCCTCAAGCCTCCAGTGGTGCCTTCAACCCTGCTTTTCCTCAAACCCTCCAGTGGGACCTTCAGCCTGCTTGAATCCCAACCCTCCAGTGGTGCTTCAACCCTGGCTGTTCTCAACCTCCCAGTGGGACTTCCATCCTGCCCTCTTAACCTCCAGTCGTTCCTCAAACCCTGCTGTTCTTCAACCTCCAGTCGTCCTTCACCTGCTCGTTCCTCCATCCTCCAGTGGTGCCTTCAACCCTGCTGTTCCTCAACCCTCCAGTCGTTCCTTCAAGGCCTGCTGTTCCTCAATCCCTCCAGTCGTTCCCTTCACCCTGCTGTTCTTCAACCCTCCAGTCGTTCCTTCAACCCTGCTGTTCCTCAAACCTCCAGTGGTGCTTCAACCCGCTGTTCCTCAACCCTCTAGTCGTTCTTCAAGCCTGTTGTTTCCTCAACCCTCCAGTGGTGGCCTTCAACCTGCTGTTCTCACCTCCAGTCGTTCCTTCAAGCCTGCTGTTCCTCACCCTCCAGTCGTTCCTTCAACCCTGCGTTCCTCAACCCTCCAGTCGTTCCTTCAAGCTGCTGTTCCTCAACCTCCATCGTTCCTTCAAGCCTGTGTTCCTCACAACCCTCCAGTGGTGCCCTTCAACCCTGCTGTTCTCAACCCTCCAGTTGGTGCCTTCAACCCTGGCTGGTTCCTCAACCTCCAGTGTGCCTTCAACCCTGCTGTTCCTCAACCCTCCAGTCGTTCATTCAACCTGCTGTTCTCAACCTCAGTCGTCTTGTGGTGTGTGTGTGGCTGTGTGTGTGTGGTTGTGTTTGTTGTGTGTGTATGTATGTATGTGTGTGGTTTTCAGTGAAAGTGTGTGTGTGGTGTGGTTTTGTGTGTACGTGTTTGTGTGTCTGTGTCTGCTCCCAGCCTGTTTTGTGTGCGACTGTGTATTTCTTCTCCCGGCCTTGTCTGGCCTATCTGTGAGCGACTGTCTCATTTCTTCTCCCGGCCTTGTCTGGCCTATCTGTGACGACTGTGTGTGCTGTGACAGGACACCAGATGACACCAGCCAACCGAGAGTGTCTACAGGTTCCCCTGGGATGGCAATCTGGCACAGGACAGGAAATCAACAGCAGGAAATCACAAAACAGATAGAGAGGCAAGGTCCAATCAGATCCAGCCTACTGGAACAATCAGATCCAGCTACTGGAACAATCAGATCCAGCCTACTGGAACAATCAGATCCAGCCCTACTGGACAATCAGATCCAGCCTACTGGAACAAGCAGATCCAAGCCTACTGGAACAATCAGATCCATGCCTCTGGAACAATCAGATCCACCTACTGGAACAATCAGTCCAGCCTACTGGAACATCAGTCCAGCCTACTGGAACAATCAAGATCCAGCCTAAACATAGAGAGACAATCAGATCCAGCCTACTGGAACAATCAGATCCAGCCTACTGGAACAATCAGATCCAGCATACTGGAACAATCAGATCCAGCACTGAACAAATTCAGATCCAGCCTACTGAACAATCAAGATCCAGCTACTGGAACAATCAGATCCAGCCTACTGGAACAATCCAGAGCTACTACAACAGTCCAGTACTGGAACACATCAGATCCAGCTACTGGAACAATCAGATCCAGCCTACTGTTGAACAATCAGATCCAGCCTAATGGAACTCAGGCAGCTACTAACAATCAGTCCACCTACTGACACAATCAGCCACTGGAACAATCAGATCAGCCTACAGAACCAGACAGATATACCTATATGGATGGTGATGTGTCTTGATATCGTTGAATGGTTTTCCACGAAAGTCATATTTGCTCACGCTGATCTCACCTCTTGATCAGCCCCTTGAGAGTCTTACAGTCAAAAAAGAATCCAGGTGATGTAAGGCCATAATGAATCAAATCAATACTGTAAACTCAGAGTTTATGAGTCTGCTATGCATCACGTTTGCAGTATTAATTACTGCTTACTCGTCGTACTGTCACAGTATATGTCACGGTATCTGTCACTGTAGTCACTGTATCTGTCACGGTATCTGACACGGTATCTGTCACTGTATCTGACACGGTAATCTTCACGGTATCTGTCACGTATCTGACGGTATCGCAGTATGTGCCGGTACTGACCGTATCTGTCACGGTATCTTCAGCGGTATCTGTACACGGTAATCTGTCACGGATCTATCACGGTATCTGACCGGTATCTGTCACGGTATCTGTCACGGTATCTGTCAGGGTAGATCTGACACGGTATCTGCACGTACTGTCAGTGATCTGTCAGGGTATCTGATCACGTATCTGTCACGGTATCTGTCAGGTATCTGTCAGGTATCTGTCACGGTATCTGCACGGTATCACGGTATTGTGTGATCTGTCACGGTATCTGTCACGGTATCTGTCAGGGTATCTGTCACGGTAATCTTGTCACGGTAATCTGTCAACGGTACTGTCATAGTATCTGACACGGATATCTGTCACGGTATCTGTCACGGTATCTGTCACGGTAATCTGTCTTTAGCTCGCGTAAGAACGTATCTGTCACGTATCTGTGAGTCACGGTATCTGACACGGTATCTGTCACTGTATCTGTGTCACGGGTATCTGTCACGGTATCTGCATGCTCGCACGGTAATCTGTCAACGGTTCTAGTCACGGTATCTGTCACTGGTATTGTCACGGTATCTGTCACGTACGTATCTGTCACGTATCTGTCACGGTTAATCTGTCACGGGTATCCTGTCAGGGTATCTGCACGGTAATCTGATCACGGTATCTGTCCAGCGGTATCCTGTCAGGCAGCACGGTATCTGTCACGGTATCTGTCAACGGTATCCTGTCACGGTATCTGCACAACGGTATCTGGTCACACGTATCTGTCACGGTATCTGACACGGTATCTGTCACGGTAATCTGTCACGGTATCTACACTGGTATTTGCAGGTATCTACACGGTATCTGACACGGTATCTGTCACGGTATCTGACTACGGTATCTGTACGGTATCTGACGGTACTGCTATCTGTCACGGTAATCTGTCACGGTCTGAATTTCTAATAAATAGTGGTTTTGAGATGGCCATCGCTCATGTCACAAGCCATCTCTGTCCCCACCGCTCTGAAAGTGTATTGTTGTGCCTGGGCCGTGCCAGTCACAGAGTTAGTCTTCTGGTTAGCCTGCTAGCTATGTGATGTGATATGTGTGTGTATACAGTAGATCTTGGAGTGACATGCACCATTCCTCACGACTCATGGAGTGTCTGGAAGGGAGAAAGGACCACTCTGCTGCGGGGATGGAGAGGCTGTCCTCATCTCCTCTTTACAATCCAGCCGACTGGCACTACTGCACACACACGCACACACTGCGTCTGCGTATGTCTCTCTCTCGCTCTCGCTCTCTTTCTCTCTTTCTCTCTTTCTCTCTCTCTCTTCTCTCTTTCTCTCTCTCTCTTTCTCTCTTTCTCTCTCTCTCTCTTTTTCTCTCTCTTTCTTCTCTCTCTCTCTCTCTCTCTCTCTCTCTCTCTCCTCTCTCTCTCTCTCTCTCTCTCTCTCTCTCTCTCTCTCTCCTCTCTCTCTCCTCTCAGATCTGTTGTTATTATGTGGAGCAGTAGAAGAGACACACAGGGTGTGTGTGTGTGTGTGTGTGTGTGTGTGTGTGTGTGTGTGTGTGTGTGTGTGTGTGTGTGTGTGTGTGTGTGTGTGTGTGTGTGTGTGTGTGTGTGTGTGTGTGTGTGTGTGTGGTTGGTGTGTGTTAGGGGACGTGTCCAGACTCTGACCTTGTTTGCTAATTAAGTGTCAGACCTATTTTTCCACTTGAGAAAAAAAAACATATCTTAGAGATCGCCAGAAGGCTCTTGAAGCCTCTCGTTACTCAACCCTCTCAGCCTGACTGTTTGTGTGTGTACTCATATCATTAAGTAAAGATAACCATATGAAGGTTATTCCACATACACCGTTCCTCTAAAACAACACATTGGCCAATTCATATCACAGTACAGTACACAGCTTCTCAAAGTTATTTAAATTCTTCTTTAGCCATATTTACAGTTGTTGCATCGCATTTAGCAGAAGGCTTTACATTGTAAGTGTGTTGTTCACCCAGCATGAACATTGCCCTATTTAACCACTAGCCTCCCATGCGGTTAACCATACACAACACGGCCCAGGGTTTTTCGAAAGACCTATTCTACTGTACACTCTATAAAAGGTATCACAGTAAATAAAGAAATGAACTGTCAATTCTTCAGCCATTGTGCTCATTTCTGTGAGTTTCCCCCCCAGACATGTTATGTGTAGGCTATGACATAGATCTGTCAGTCTAATGTCAACCGTGACCTATATATGGGGACCTCGGTCAGAGGAGAGGCAGACAGGGTACAACACACTGTAGTAGATACCCTCAGTAATGACCTCAGAGTAGGACATACAGCACGTATACCACAGACAACAGAGAGTTCAGGGRCAGTGGGAACCAATGATGCCAGTGAGAACCAATGATGTAGTGTAGTGTATTGCTAGACTCTATGGTGGAAACCAACGGGGATGGGATTTCTAGGTTAGTGGGATGCTGAGGAGAACCCCTGGGGTTAAATGTTGTGGTTTATGTTTTGTGTACAATTTTACAGTGCTGTAGTGACAGACTGGCAGCAGGACTCACTATTGTAGTGTAGTGACAGACTGGCAGCAGGACTCACTATTGTAGTGTAGTGACAGACTGGCAGCAGGACTCACTATAGTAGTGTAGTGACAGATTGGCAGCAGGACTCACTATAGTAGTGTAGTGACAGACTGGCAGCTGCTCTGGCTGGTAATGCTGTTTTAACATCAGAGATTAAATGGAGCCTCCTCCATGAGACAGTCTTGTCGGTACAGTCTTGTCTATATCTCCATCACCTCTCTTTATTCCTCTGTTCTCCTCCTCTGATATCTCCATTCCTCTGATTCTCCCTCCCGCATTTCCACTGATATCTCCATTCCTCTGATCTCCCCATTCCAATCTGATATCTCCATTCCTCATATCTCCATTCCTCTGATCTCTCCATTCCTCTGATCTCTCCATTCCTCCCATATCTCCATTCCTCTGATTCTTCCCATTCTCCCATATCTCCATTCCTCTGTTTCCCATTCTCTATCTATCCATTCCTCTGATCTCTCCATTCCTCCATATCTCATTCCTTCCATATCTCCATTCCTCCCATATTCCATTCTCATATCTCCATTCCTCCATATCTCCATTCCTCTGATCTCTCCATTCTCCATCTCTCCATTCCTCTGATATCTCCATTTCGCTCTGATCTCTCCATTCCTCCCAATTCCATTCCTCCCATATCTCATTCTCCATATCTCCATTCCTCCCATCTCTCCATTCCTCCCATATCTCCATTCCTCTGATCTCTCATTCCTCTGATCTCTCCATTCCTCCCATATCCTCCATTCCTCCATATCTCCATTCCTCCCATATCTCCATTCTCCCATATCTCCATTCTCATATCTCCATTCCTCATATCTCCATTCCTCCCATATCTCCATTCCTCCATATTCCATTCCGTCCCTTCGCCATATCTCTTCATTCCTCTCATCTCCCCATTCCTCCGATATCTCCATTCCTCTGATCTCCCCATTCCTCTGATCTCTCCATTCCTCCCATCTCTCCATTCCTTCTGTTCTCCTCCTCTGATATCTCCATTCCTCCCATATCTCCATTCCTCCCATCTCTCCATTCCTCTGATCTCCCATTCCTATCTCCCTCCATCTCTCCATCCTCTGATCCTCCAATCTCCATTTCTCCATTTCTTGATCTCTCCATTCTCCCATCTCTACATTCCTCTGATCTCCCCATTCCTCTGAATG
>NW_019943485.1:107252-116857 GCF_002910315.2 Salvelinus sp. IW2-2015 | reverse complement strand
AAAACCTGAGAGATTGGACTCTGTTGGGAAGATAAACGTAATGATGCGACACTGACTATAACCGATAACTTACCTAAGGCATTTTGCTGATAATGGTTCATTAGGATATAGTAGCCTATACTAGAGAAATGTGAAAGTTTTCAATGAAAGAAGTTTGCTAATATAGGTGATTGTTAATGGTGACAATTGATAGGTAGTGACAACCATCTACACTAGCAGTAGTAGGTTTTAAAGGATAATAAATTATAACTGTGGTGCAGATTAATATTATATAAGCTAATCGTTCTGTTGTATCGTTAATCTCTTTTTTGGCATTCAATTCCACAGGTCTCATTTATTGTGGTATGTGATTTATATTCCATATTTGGTCCAGTTCTAGTTTGTGTGCTCCAGCCTAGCTGGCTTCATCTATCTGTGCTTTCAGTTAATCAGCCTCCAGCCTACTGGCTTCAGTCTACTGGCCTTCATGTCTAATGGCTTCAGTCTACTGGCTTCAGTTCTACTTGGCTTTCAGTCTCTGGCTTCAGTCTACCTTGTGCTCCAGCCTACTGGCTCATAGCAGCTCCAGCCTACTGTGCCGCTTTCATCTACTGGCTTCTGTTTACTGGCTTCAGTCTACTGGCTCAGTCTACTGGCTCCATGTCCTACGTAGCTTCATTACAAGCTCCAGTCCTACGTTTCCTTGTCCAGTCTACTGGCTTGTACACCGCCTACTGGCTCGTCTAGGCTTCAAAGTACAGCTCCAGCCTACTGGCTTTCAGGTCTACTGGCTTCAGATACAGCTTCCAGCCTACTGGCTTCAGTGCTACTGGCTTCGTACTCCATTGGCTTCTGTTCGTTCAGTCTACTGGCTTCAGTTCGATCGGCCTCAGTCCTACTGTGCTTCGACGTTCTTATCTGGCTTCAGTCAAGATTCTGCCTATGCAGCCTTCAGCTATGCTGTCAAGTCTACTGGCTTCAAGTACGCTACAGTTGGCTTCAGCTCTACTGTCTCAGTACACGCTTCCAGCCTACTGGCTTTCAGTCTACTTGGCTTCAGACAGCTCCAGCCCTACTGGCTTCAGTCGTACTGCGCTTCTGTTTACTGGTTTCTAGTCTACTGCTTCAGTCTACCTACTGGCTTCAGAACTGAGCTCCACCTACTTGCTTAGTCTACCACGTGGCTCATCTAATGGCTCTTACTAGTTCAGTTACTGCTTCAGTCGTACTGGCTCATCCTACTGGCTTCAGTACGCTCCAGCTATGCTTCAGTCTACATGCTGCGTCTACGCTCGTAACTCTGCCTTGGCTTAGTCCTACTGAGCTTCAGCCTAACTGGCTTTCAGACAGCTCTCAGCCAACTGGCTTCAGTCTCTGGCTCAGTCTCTGCGTTCAGAACATGGCTCGCAGCTACTGCAGCTATTTCAGCTACGGCTCAGTACAGCTCCATGCCTACTGGCTCAGTCTACTGGCTTTCAGAACAGCCTCCAGCCTGCCTGCTTCAGTCTACTGGCCTCTAGTGCAAAATGGCTTCTTGTTTACTGGCTTCAGTCTACTGGCATTTCAGTCTCAGGCCTTCAGCTACTGGCTTAGTACAGCTCTTAGCCTACTGGCTTTCAGTCTATCTTGCTTCAGCTTACTGGCTTCCATCTACTGGCGTTAGTATCAGTCCAGCCTACTGGCTTCAGTTTCAAGCGGCTCTCAGCCTACTGGCTTCAGTTAGCGTGCCTAAGCATTCTGTGCTTCATGTACAAAGTTCCCCAGCCTGCTTGGCTTCTAGTACAGCTCCAGCCTACTGGCTTCAGTACAAGCTTCCAGTCCTGCTGCTTCAGTCTACTTTGGGTTTCAGTACAGCTTTCCAGTCTTCTGGCTTCAAGTACATGCTTCAGCCTACTGGTTTCAGTACAGGCTCCAGACTAACTGGTTTCAGTATCAGCTCCAAGCTATAATTTCAGTACAGCTCCAGCCGTACTTGGCTTCAGGCTACTGGTTCTTGTACACCTGCCAGCCTACTGGTTTAGTACAGCTCCAGCCTAACTGGCTTCAGTCCCTACTGGTTTCAGTACAGCTCCAGCCTACTGGCTTCAGTGTGAACTGGTTCAAGTGCAGCCTCCAGCCCTACTGCTTCAGTGTACTTGTTTCAGTGCAGCTCCTAGGCCTACTGGCCTTCAGTGTTCTGTTTCAGTACAGCAGCCAGCCTGCTGGCTTCAGTACAGCCCACCTTACTGGTTTTCTAAGTGTCAGCTCCAGCATACTGGCTCAGTCCTACTGGTTTCCAGTACAGCTCCAGTCTATCTGGTTCCAGTGCAATCTTCCATCTATCTGGTTTCAGTCTATCTGGTTCAGTAAACAGCTCCAGTGCTACAGGTTTCAGTACATGCTCCAGCCTGCTTTGTTTCAGTTGCATCTCCAGCCTGCTGGTTGTCAGTGCAGCTTCCCGCCTTCTGGCTTTCAGTTTCAAGCTCCAGCCTGCTGGTTTCAGTACAGCTCAGCCCTGCTGGTTTCAGTACAAGCTCGCAGCCTGCTGGGTTTCAAGTACAGCTCCAAGTCACAAGGTTTCATGACAGCTCCAGCCTGCTGTTTTCTAGTGCACTCCAGCCTGCTTGGGTTTCAGTGTTCAGCTCAGCCTGCTGGCTTCAGTACAAGCTCCAGCTCTGCTGGTTTGAGTAAACAGCTCCAGCCTGCTGGTTTCAGTTAACAGCTTCCAGCCGTGCTGTTTTCAGTACAGCTCCAGCCTGCCTGGTTTCAGGTTACAGCTCCAGCCTGTCTGGTTTCCATGTACAGCTCCACCTGCTGGTTTTCAGGACGAGCTCCACAGCCGCTGCCTGGTTCAGTCCTACTGGGCTTCAGAACAGGCTCCAGCCTGCTGGCTTCAGTCTAATCTGGCCGTCAGTCCAAATGGCTTCTGTTTATGGCTTCAGTCTCTATCTGGCTTCAGTCTACGAGGCTCAAAGCTACTGGGCTTGTCAGTAAGCTCAGCCTACTGGCCTTCAGTCTACTTGTTCAGCTTACTGGCTTCCATCTACTGGCTTCAGTACAGCTCCAGCCTACTGGCTTCAGTTCAGCTCCAGCCTACTGGTTTCAGTTCAGCTCCAGCCTCTGGCTTCAGTACAGCTCCAGCTTCTGGCTTCAGTACAGTTCCAGCCTGCTGGCTTCAGTACAGCTCCACGCTACTGGCTTCAGTACAGCTCCCAGCCTGCTGGCTTCAGCTCTATACTGGTTTCAGTACAGCTCCAGTCTTCTGGCTTCAGTACAGCTCCAGCCTACTGGTTTCAGTACAGCTCCAGACTACTGGTTTCAGTACAGCTCCAGCCTACTAATTTTCTACAGCTCAGCCTACTGGCTTCAGGCTACTGGGTTCTGTACACCTCCAGCCTACTGGTTTCAGTACAGCTCCAGCCTACTGGCTTCAGTCTACTGGTTCAGTACAGGCTCCAGCTACTGGCTTCAGTGTACTGGTTTTCAGTGCAGCTCCAGCCTACTGGCTTCAGTGTACTGGTTTCAGTGCAGCTCCAGCCTACTGGCTTCAGTGTTCTGGTTTCAGTACAGCACCAGCCTGCTGGCTTCAGTACAGCTCCAGCTTACTGGTTTCAGTGGCAGCTCCAGCCTACTGGCTTCAGTCTACTGGTTTCAGTACAGCTCCAGTCTACTGGTTTCAGTGCAACTCCAGTCTACTGGTTTCAGTCTATACTGGTTTCAGTAGCAGCTCCAGTCTACAGGTTTCAGTACAGCTCAGCCTGCTTGTTTCAGTGCATCTCCAGCCTGCTGGTTTCAGTGCAGCTCCAGCCTCCTGGCTTCAGTTCAGCTCCAGCCTGCTGGTTTCAAGTACAGCTCCAGCTGCAGGTTTCAGTACAGCTCCAGCCTGCTGGTTTTCAGTACAGCTCCAGTCTACAGGTTTCAGTACAGCTCCAGCCTGCTTGGTTTCATCAGTGCGCTCCAGCCTGCCTGGTTTCAAGTGCAGCTCCAGCCTGCTGTTTCAGATCAGCTCCAGCCTGCTGGCTTCAGTACAGCTCCACCTGCTGGTTTCAGTACAGCTCTGCAGCCTGCTGGTTTTCAGTACAGCTCCAGCCTCTGGTTCAGTACAGCTCCAGCCTGCTGGGTTTCAGTAGCAGCTCCAGCCTGCTGTTTCAGTAACAGCTTCCAGCTGCTGGTTTCAGTACAGCTCCAGCCTGCTGGTTTCAGTGGCAGCTCCAGCCTGCTGGTTTCAAGTGCATGTCCCAGCCTGCTGGCTTCAGTGCTGTGTGTCTTTTCTTCTGCAGTCTCATTACCAGACAGACAGAGTGGACCGGTTTGCCTCTGCTGTATACTGTAGGGATGAGCCTGTTTTCTCTGTGGGTGTGTGTGTGTGTTGTGTGTGTGTGTGTGTGTTGTGTGTGTGTGTGTGTGTGTGTGTGTGTGTGTGTGTGTGTGTGTGTGTGTGTGTGTGTGTGTGTGTGGTGGTGTGTGTGTGAAGCCCATTACTCACCTGTTTATATTATATTTGCCTTTAGCATTGATTACATGTTTTACTTGTTTAAGGGATACTCAATAACTTTCATATTCAGTGTTTGTCTTCACATATTAGTCTGCCACACATAACACTATGTATTATTCATGTAGAGTAAACCAATGATGCCAGTGAGAACCAATGAGCCAGTAAGAACCAGTGATGCAGTGAGAACCAATGATGCCAGTAAGAAACCTAGTGATGACAGTGGAGAACCAATGATGCTAGTGAGAACCAATGATGCCAATAAGAACCAGTGATGCAGTGAGACACCAATGATGCCAGTAAGACACCAGTGATGCCAGTGGGATCCAATGATGCCAGTGGAGAACCAATGATGCCAGTGAGAGCCAATGATGCCAGTGGGAACCAATGATGCCAGTAAGAACCAGTGATGCCAAGTGGGATCCAATGATGCCAGTGAGAACCATTGATGCCAGTGAGATACGCACTGATGCAGTGGGAACCAATGAGCCAGTGGGAACAATGATGCCAGCGGGAATCAATGATGCCAGCGGGAATCAATGATGCCAGCGGAAAGCAATGTAGCCAGTGGGGAACCAATGAGGCCAGTAGAACCAATGATGCCAGTGGGAACCAATGATGCCAGTGGGAACCAATGATGCCAGTGGGAACCAATGATGCCAGTGAGAACCATGATGCAGTGGGAACCAATGATGCCAGTGGGAATCAATGATGCCAGGGGAATCAATGAGCCAAGGCGGAAAGCAATGTAGCCAGTGGGAACCAATGATGCAGTAAGAACCAATGATGCCAGTGGGAACCATGATGCCAGTGGGAACCAATGATGCCAGTGGGAACCAATGATGCCAGTGGGAAACAAATGACGCCAGTGGGAGAACCAACGATGATAGTGGGAACCAATGACGCCGGTGTGGAACCAATGATGTAGTGTACCACATTGCTAGACTAATGGTGGAAACCACTGGGGATGGGATTTCTAGGTCAGTGGGATGCTGAGGAGAACCCCTGGGGTTAAATGTTGTGGTTTATGTTTTGTGTGCAGAGTAAAACATATGGCCTGTGTCTATAATGCCTTATAGCCCAGTATAGACTAGTTTGCTTAAGGGGTGCATCTTGTTCATTATCATATTTATTTTATTTATTTTATTTTATTTATTTTATTTTATTTATTTATTTTATTTATTTTACCTTTATTTAATTTGGCAAGTCAGTTAAGAACAAATTCTTATTTTCAATGACGGCCTAGGAACAGGGTTAACTGCCTTGTTCAGGGGCAGYACYACAGGTTCCAGGTTGTGTGTAAGTCCTCCCTATATGTACTCAATGTTCATCCATGTGCTGTAACTATTAACAGTCAGAGAATTCATAGCCATAGAGGGTTGAATGTATTGCCCGCTAAGGGTGATGAATTTTCAATCCAGGTTTAAAATGTCAACTGTAGAAAGGATTTTTCCACCTCAGAGGGTCCAGAGGCACTGCCACAGAAGCACCMTATGGGGTACGTCCCAAAAGGCACCCTATTCCCTATTTAGTGCACTRCTTTGGACCACTGCCCATAGATAGGGCTCTGGTACAATGTAGTGCACTATATATGGAATAGGGTGCCATTTGCGATGCAGACATGATGTGTTGTACTGTAGTGACATTTTATAATGAGTCTGTATGCATGAATCAAGTGCTGTTATTTGATTAGCCATGTATGAATAGCAGCTGGCAGGGAAATGCTTCTTCTTTGGGGCCCTTGGGTGAGGCAGGTTCTTCTACTCCATTCTCTCTCTGCTCCTTGAGATATCCATGAAAAAACAGCCACGTGTTACTAGGTCATATTAATGTTCCTATAGAAGGACATACCTCTATTCAAGTAAAGAACTGTGAATATTATTCATTGTTGATGAGAATAATAAAGGTTAATGTACGACCCTGAATTATTATTCAGAATATTATGAATGGGTGTTTGTTCGGTCTCTCCGAGCAGCCACTAATCCAATTATAACATAATCTGGTACCTCTAGCATCAAAAGACACATTTAAATAATGCACACAGATGGCACTTCATTATCCCACCAGACAAACTGGTTTGGCAGCAAAAGATCCCAGTGGTCAAATCTTGGCAATCATGGATAACGTTCCTGCTTTTGGTTTAAGCTAAATTCAAGGCTCTTGTCTGAGAGCTGAGGCCCAATGTTTTATTATCCATAAACAGCTACTCAATTACCCAGGGTTGAATTAAAGTTAAGTCCCTGCATGCATACACTCTGATTAATTGGCTTGATTGTCTTAATGGTCGGAGGGAAGTGTTTTGGTCAATGTGGTTTCTGACTTGATACAGATATCAGATCATAATTTGATCACCCTGTTGCAGTAGAACTTTCCTTCTATGCAGACCATTTTAAACTTGTAGTGTATTTGAGGTTTAAAAAGGGTTCTGAAGTTCAGACTTGTGTATCAACCCCTACAAAAATGTCCATGAAAACCTCTTAAATTGAACTACATTTAATCCTAAATGTAATCTACTTAATCCCTGAAAGTAATTATTTATCATGAGAGGACTGTAAACAAAAACTAGTAATACTCTAAGAAAGGTTCAAATCTCACCTTTTTTGGTAAAACATTTTTATAAATTGCTGAGGTGTAGCCACTTCTGAGGACACAAGCTCAGGTACACAGTACAAATATGATGACAAAACTGTATGAATAAGGCTTAAAATGACTTATATGCTTTCTAAATATTCTATAATCAAATTATAAGATTTCATCTTCCTTATGACTGTTAAATGTTTTGTTAATATTTTCTAAAAGTCTCTCTTGATCAAACCATATGTCCCGACCGCTGTGAATGTCACACAGAGCTCTAGCTTGGCTTCCTTGTCACGCCCTGACCTTAGAGATCCTTTTTATTCTCTATTTGGTAGGTCAGGGTGTGACTAGGGTGGGAAATCTATGTTTATATTTCTTTGTTGGCCGAGTATGGTTCCCAATTAGTGTAACGGAATTCTTCGTCCTCCTCTGACGAGGAGTAAGAAATGTCGGACCAAGATGCAGCGTGGTGAGTATCCATTTTAATATGAATACTTGAAACAAACAACAAAATAACGAATAACGAACGAAGACGAAACAGTCCCGTAAAGTGACAAATACAAACACAGGATACAGGAACACATAACAGGAACAATCACCCACAACCCACAATAAAAACAGGCTCCCTAAAATAATGGTTCCAATTCAGAGACAACGACTAACACCTGCCTCTGATTGAGAACCATATCAGGCCAACCACATAGAAATAGACAAACTAGACATACAACATAGAATGCCCACTCAGATCACACCCTGACCAAACAAAACATAGAAACATACAAAGCAAACTATGGTCAAGGCGTGACAATTAGAGTCAGCTGTCTATCGTTGTCTCTGATTGGGAATCATACTTAGGCAGCCCTTTTTCCCACTTTCTGTTGTGGGATCTTGTCTTTTTGTGTTGCAGGTGTTGCACTCCTAGCTTTACGTTCGTTGAGTTGTTTATTGTTTTTTTTGGTGGAACATTTAATTTAATAAAGAAAATGTACGCCTAACACGCTGCACCTTGGTTCATTTATGACAGGGAGTTTGAGGACAGTGAGCGTAACATTCCTGAACTTGTTAGGAACTCGCCCTTTCATCTCATTTCAATATTGTCCATKTATGATAAACAGAAAGTGTTTTTGGTTTAACATCTATGAATTATTTATATTAATGGCTATAAATCCATCTCTGAATGTGCTATAGTGCTGAAACCCCTCTCTCATGCTGCGCTACGATGTAAGGATTGCGGGCATGTGCTTTGTCATCGGCTGTGATTTATGGTTCAGCCAGGAGTTGATGGACAGTCAGAAGAGAAAATGAAATGGTAGGAGGTACATCCCAGCTTCGAGTGGTTTCAGATTTCACTTCAAGTGGTTTCAGATTTCACGTCCTACGTCACACAGGCACAAGAAAAGATACTACTGTTTCTGTGGGAACCGGGGCTATTGCTCAATGCAAGCCATTTCGATCTGCGGTGTCCACGGATCAATTTATAAGCGAAAATGTCAATCGGAATCGGAACCGGTACCAGAACCACGCAGGTCCCGTTAAACAGGGGAATTTACATCTTAAGCTTTTCATTATAATCCACATAATAATTCACATTTCCTGTTGCTGCAGGATTATTCCCCAGCTGTAGAAAACTGTCTCAAATMAACCTTTTACTGCAGTGGGCTAAATCAAGGTCACAGAGTGATTATTGGCAGTCTTATTGTCACGTCTACTCCCGCTCCTCTCTGGTGCTCGTTGTCACGAGTTGTCTAATCATTACGCACACCTGTCACCATCGTTACGCGCACCTGTGCCTCATGAGACTCACCTGGACTCCATCACCTTCCTGATTACCTCCCTTATATATGTCACTCCCTTTGGTTCTTTTCCCAGGCGTTATTGACTTTCTGTTCCTATGTTTTATGTCTGTAAACTATGTGTGTTTCTTGTCTTGTTTAATTTATTATTAAATTCCCTACCTGTCCTTGCTTTCCGACTCCTAGTGTATCCGTTACACTTAAACAGATCTACTTTGGAACAAAAGTATACACCTCACACACATGGTTATGAGCTTAAAAAAAGAAGAGACCTGTACCATGTCAGATATAGAGTAGAAATGTATTACATTTTAAGTTTGCATCCCAATGTGACACTTTAAATACATCACAGAAGACGGAAATATAGCAAAACTGTTTGACATAGAAACACCAGATTTATATCTGTAATTATTTTGTTGTTGATCTTAATGAAATTATGAAAAATATGAATCACATTCCACCCATGAGTCCAATTTGTTTGGATTTGGTAAGTCTACTTTAAAAAGAGACATTCAAGGGAATACAATCAAGTGTACAGTAAGATGAAGAGACAGAAGCCTACAGGCACCTGCGTCACTGTAGTAATGGTAGTGAGGAATAGCCTACAGCCTGTACTGTAGTAATGGTAGTAGGGGAAAGTATCACCTACATGCCTTGGTCTTAGTATGTAGTGAGGTACGACTAAAATACACGACCAAGATTAAAGACAGACTCCATTTGGATAATTAAGCCATACTTAAAATACCCAGCCTGTACTGTGCACACCATAATGGTATGTGAGGGGA
>NW_019943485.1:102009-103941 GCF_002910315.2 Salvelinus sp. IW2-2015 | reverse complement strand
ATAGCCTACAGCCTGTACTGTAGTAATGGTAGTGAGGGAATAGCCTACAGCCTGTACTGTAGTAATGGTCGTGAGGGAATAGCCTACAGCCTGTACTGTAGTAATGGTAGTGAGGGAATAGCCTACAGCCTGTACTGTAGTAATGGTAGTGAGGGAATAGACAGTATCTATAGTACGTCTATGTTGAAGAGACTATAGTAATGTGGACTCACAGTCACACCGTACCCATTATCCACTAGTCTATTTAGCTCATACTGACCTCAGCAAGTTCACTGGAAATATATGTTCACAGTATTATCTCTCTCGCGTCGGAGTGCATGCTGGGAGCGAGTCGGGAAGCACGAGCGATTGTGGGAGCGCCTGGAATTCTTTTCACTCTATTAGGTTTCGGTGTGTATACATATTTATATAAATGGAGTTGTTTTATGGTTGTATTGTCTCACTAAGTATGTATAGGGGTGGTAGGATCGTTGAGGTTGGTTATGTCGAGGGCGCAACCAGCGGGAGGGCCTGGTTGTATTAACCACTGGTGGAGGTGTGGAGTTTGAAAAACTTTGGGGTGAAGATTCCCGCTGCGACAGGTTGTTCTGTGGAAGAATGTAGTTTAGCAGTGGGCACTATCATTGGGTATGATAGCATAAAATCAGCCTCAATGATGAATAGTGCTGTGGTAATTTTCGTAGATTCCATTGAAAAGGGGAATACGATAGGTTGAGAGTTGTGTTGCGGGAGACACAGACATCGGTATTCCCTTTTATGAATCCGGCGAAGAAAGTTATACTTTCTAATTTGCCTCCATTGGTTAGAGATTAAGTGTTGGAGTGACAGTGATCTCGTCATGGACAACTTGTATCTACAATAAAGTAATTTTTGGATGCAAATCTGAACTCAGAAAACACATCTCTTTACAGAGTTAAGACTGAGACTGATCTCAGAAAACACATCTCTTTACAGAGTTAAGAGAGGTTAGATAGGTTTTATTGCTTTGAGCATCTCAGGTCTGTAAATCCAGTGTGATAAAACCCCAGTGTTCTGATCATTGTTTAGTAACAGAGGTGGTGGACATTAACACTGTAAAACCCCAGTGTTCTGATCATTGTTTAGTAACAGAGTGTAGTAATGTAGTGAGGGAATAGCCTACCGCCTGTACTGTAGTACTGTGGTAGGGAGGGAGAATAGGCTACAGCCCTGTACTGTAGTAATGGTAGTGAGGGAATAGCCTTACAGCCTGTACGTGTAATGGTAGGAGGGAATAGCCTACAACCTGTACTGCTTAGTTGCTTCGTAGTAGGGTTAGCCTAACAGCCTGTACTGCTCAGCTAATGGTAGTGAGGGAATAAGCCTACAGCCTGACTGTAGTAATGGTAGTGATGGGATAGCCTACTGCCTGTACTGTAGTAATGTAGTGAGAGAATAAGCCTAAGCCTGTACTGGAGTAATGGTGTGAGGGATAGCCTACCGCCTTGTACGTGTACATGGTAGTGAGGAATAGCCCTGACAGCGTCACTGTAGTAATGGTAGTGAGGGAATAGCCTACAGGCCTGTACTGTAGTAATGGTAGATCTGAGGGAATTAAGACCTACAGCCGTACTGTAGTAGATCGTAGTGAGGGATCGCCTATACAGCCTGTTACTGTAAGTAATGGTATGAGGATTAGCACTACAGCCTGTTACTGTGATAATGGTAGTGAGGGAATAGCCTACAGCCTGTACTGTATTAATGGTAGTGAGGGAATACCTACAGCCTGTTACTGTAGAATTGGTCGTGAGGAATAGCCTACAAGACCTGCTACTGTAGTAATGGTACGTGAGGATAGCCTACGTGCCTGACTGTAGTAATGGTAGTAGAGGGAAAGCTCAGCTGTCCTGTAGTACTGTTACCCAGCCTGTATGCTCCCTCAGGAAATGTTTTAGTTTTTCTTGGAGTGGAGGT
>NW_019943485.1:96716-97916 GCF_002910315.2 Salvelinus sp. IW2-2015 | reverse complement strand
GTGACATTAACACTGGTAAAACCCCAGTGTCTCTATTCATTGTTTAAGTAAACAGAGGTGTGGACATTACACTGTAAAACCCAGTGTTCTTGAAAAGGCTAGTTTTGTATCTCTTCAACAGTGGTGGGATATAGGGAAAATCCAGATTCAACAATTCTGTAATCAATAGACGATGAATATCACCAGAGATATCACCAGATCAATGGACGCCCTAGAGTCTGAGATATTGGAACGCCTGACYTTGGTTGAGACCACAGGAGATCAATGCCATACTCAGGCACTCAAGAGAAAAAAAGCCACATTGGCAGACCTGCTGGGTATCAGAGCACAGGGGGCGTTGGCAGACCTGCTGGGTATCAGAGCACAGGGAGCGTTGGCAGACCTGCTGGGTATCAGAGCACAGGGGGCTTTGGTGAGAAGTACATTTCAGGGAATATCTGAAATGAATGCCTCATCCAATTTTTTTTTCTTTGGTTTAGAGAAACAGAATGGACAAAGAAGAATTATTAATTGCCTCAAATCAGCTGTTGGACAGGAGCTCACTAGCCCAAGTGAAATTAGAAAGAGGGCAGAAGAGTTCTATACTGAGCTCTACAAGTGGGAGTACAAAGAGGATATAACAGTGACACAGCAGTTCCTTGGTGGGCTTCTACAGGTGGCTGCAGAAGCTCAGGTTGAGCTAGAGCAGCCATTGTCTTTGCAGGAGCTAAACCATGCATTAAAAGGCATGGAAAATGGAAAGGCACCGGGTATTGATGAGCTTCCCGTTGACTTAAGAATATTTGGGCTATGTTGGGAGAGAATTGGCTAGCAGTTGTTAACGATAGTTTGACCGGAGCGTTACTACCGATAAGCTGCAGAAGGGCTCTCCTCACTCTACTGACAAAAAATGGTGACCGTATGGAGGTGAAGAACTGGAGGCCGGTGGCCTTAATGTGCACTGATTATAAGATTCCTGTCCAAGGCTTTGTCCAACAGGCTGAGGGAGGTGATAGGGTAAATCATACACACGGACCAGTCCTGCTGTGTTCCCGGCAGGCAGATAGGGGATAACATTTCCCTGATTCTGGATTTTTTGGACYTCTCTAGGGCTGTTGGGTTGGATGCTGGTCTAATTTCAATTGATCAGGAAAAGGCATTTGACCGAGTTGAACATCAATACCTCTGGGGCCACTTTGGAGGCTTTTGGTTTCAGCTCTG
>NW_019943485.1:90345-96691 GCF_002910315.2 Salvelinus sp. IW2-2015 | reverse complement strand
GTTTTATTGACCGGTGGCTTGCAGTCTACTTTAAAGTGTGTAGAGGATTTAGGCAAGGGGTGTTCGCTTGATGGAAGGGTGTATGTCATCGCTATAGAGCCACTACTAAACTAATTCAGAAGTTGCTTGAGGGGGTGCCTCTCAGAGGAAATTCCCTATTCCGTCTTCAGTCTATTTATTTAATTTTTTTTATCTTTACGTTATCTTTACAGGTAAGTTGACTGAGAACAACGTTCTCATTGCAGCAACGACTGGGAATAGTTACCAAGGGGAGAGGAGGGGATGAATGAGCCAATTAGTAAAACTGGGGGTTATTAGGTGACCGTGATGGTTGAAGGGCCAGATTGGATGTTAGCCGGATCAACCGGGGTATAACACCCTACTCTTAATAAGTGCATGGGTCTTTAAATGACCTCAGAAGTCAGGACACCCGTTAACGGTTCCCTGCTCCGAAAAGACGGTGTTTGTCGGTGCTTGATGATGGTCGTGAAAATCAAGTGGAGGTGGATAGTTTGAAGTCTCATGGTTGTCAGGTTTTAAGGGATATCTCCTGCAAAAGGTAAATTGGAAAAAGTTGGTTTTACAAGATTGGGAAATGATCTGGCAGGATCATGGCTTTGCCAGGGGGGTGGAATGGAGTGAGGGGGGTGTTTTCAAGTATCTTGGAGTGTACTTGGGATGAGGGGACAATGGAAGAAATCGTGAATGGGTGGTTGAAATGGTGGAAGGGAATGAGGACGCAGGATTGTCTTGCTCCCGACCAGATGTCTTGCTCCCAGACAGGCTAAATAATTTTTTAGCTCGCTTTGAGGACAATACAGTGCCACCTGACCACGGCCCGCCCCTACCTGTTAACCTGCGGGCTCTCCTCCACTGCAGCCGATGGTGAGTAAAAACTAACGTGTTAACACCTCAGCCAAAGGCTGCAGGCCCACACCGGGCATCCCAGCCCGCGTCCTCAGAGCATGCGCAGACCCAGCCGGGCTGGTTGTTTAGGTCATATTCCCATCAATCCTATATCCAGTCCTGCTGTTCCACATTGCCTAAGTAACTAAGTAACTGAGCTAAACGACTCCGCCGACCGTAGCACTCACATCCGATCATCATGAAGTGCTTTGAGAGACTAGTTCAAGGACCATATCACCTCCACCCTACCTGACACCCTAGACCCACTCCCAATTTTGCTTACCGACCAATAGGGTCCACGCGACGCATCGCAACCACACTGCACATCGCCCTAACCATTGTACAAGAGATACCTATTGAAGAATGCCTGTTCTCGACTACAGCTCAGCATTTAACACCATAGTACCCTCCAAACTCGTCAGTCAAGCTCGAGGACCCTGGGTCTCGACCCCAGCCCTGGAACTAGGTCCTGGCACTTCCTGACGGGCCCGCCCCAGGTGGTGAGGGTAGTAACAACATTTCCACCGCCCGCTGATCCTCACACCGGGGCCAGCCACAAGGGTGCGTTCTGAAGCGCCTCTCCTGTACTCCCTGTTCACCCACGACTGCGTGGCCATGCACGCCTCCAACTCACCAATCTCAAGTTTGCGGACCGACACTACAGGGTAGCTGTGTTACAACAACGACGCAGAACGGCCTACAGGGAGGAGTGAGGGCCCTCGGGTGTGAGTAATTTCCTGACACACACTCCGAGGGCCCTCACTCCTCCTTAGCCCGTCTCGTCGGTTGTTGGGTAATCAAGCCTACCACTGTAGTGTCGTCGCAAAACTTGATGATTGAGTTGGGGAGGCGTGCATGCCAGCGGCAGTCGTGGGTGGTGAACAGGGAGTACAGGAGAGGGCTCAGAACGCACCCGTGTGGGGCCCGGTGTTGAGATCAGCGGGTGGAAAATGTTGTTACCTACCTCCACCACCTGGGGGCGGCCCGCAGAGTCCAGACCTAGTGCACGGGCGGGGGTGAGACACCGGGTCTCGAGCTTGATGACGAGTTTGGAGGGTTACATTATGGTGTTAAATGCTGAGCTGTAGTCGATGACAGGCATTCTCACATAGGTTTCCCTCTTGTCCGATGGGTTAGGGAGATGTGCGTGTGGTTGCGATTGCGTCGGTCTGGGACCTATGGGTCGGTAAGCATTGGAGTGGTCTAGGTGTTCGTAGGGTGGGTGTGATATGGTCCTTGCTAGTCTCTCAAAAAAGCACTTCATGATGAACGGAAGTAGTTTGCTACGGGCGTAGGTCGTTTAGCTCACGGTACCTTAGTATACCTTAGCTCGGGAACGCAGACTGGATAAGGATTGATGGAATATGCCCTTAACACACCCACCGCTGGTCTGGCAATGCTCTGGGAGGAAACGCGGCTGGGGGATTGCCGTCTGGGCTAGCCGCTTTCGAGGGTTAACACGTTTAAATCGTTTACTCCTCGGCTGCAGTGGCGGCGAGCCCGCAGGTTAACGGTAGCGGGCACGTTGTCCAGTGGTACTGGTATTTGTTCCCTCAAAGCGAGCAAAAAGTCTATTTTGCCTGTCTTGGAGCAAGACTCCTCGGTCCGGGACAGATCCTTTCCTCATCCCTCCCCTCACCGATTTCAACCACCCCATTCCATTTACTTGCCATTGTCCCCTCACCCTAAGTACAACTTCCAGTACTTGAAACACCCCCCTCACTCCATTCCAACCCCCCCTGCAAAGCCATGATCCCTCCAGATCATTTCCCAATCTGTAAAACACAACTTTTTCCCAAGTTCCTTTGCAGAGGGATATTCCCCTTAAACCGATCACCCATGAGACTCAACTATCACCTACCACTTGCTGATTTTTCACGACATACATCAAGCACCTCAACACCGTCTTCGGATGTGACGTTAACGGGCTGTCCTGACTTCTCTGAGGGTCATTAAAGATCCCATGGCAATGAGTTCGTAAGAGTGCGGTGTTAACCCCGTGTCTGGCTAATTCCAATCTGGCCCTCAACCATACGGTCACCTAATAATCCCCAGTTTACAATTGGCTCATCATCCCTCCTCATCCCCTGATAATATCCCCAGGTTGCGTTGCTGCAAATTAGAACGTGTTTTCAGTCAACTTAACCTGGTAAAATAACGGTAAAATAAAAAATTAAATAAATAGATGAGAGACGAATAGGAGGATTTCCATCTAAAGGTTCACCGTTCAGGCAATTACTAATTAGTTTTGTTAGTGGGCTCTATGCGCATGACATACACCATTTCCATACAACGAACACCCCTGCCTAATTCCTCTACCACACTTAAAAGTAGCATCAAGACCACCGTCCAAGAAACCAGAGCTCGAAACCAAAGCTCCCAAAGTGGCCCCAGAGTATTTGATGTTCAACTCGGTCAAAATGCTATTTCCTGATTCATTGACATTAGACAGCATCCAACCCAACAGCCCTTAGAGACGTCCAAAAATCCCAAATCAGGGAAATGTTATCCCCTATCTGTGGCCTGCCGGGAACACAGCGGACTGGTCCGATCGTGTATGATTTACCCTATACTCCCTCAGCCTGTTGGACAAAGCCTTTGGACAGGAATCTTTTCAGGCACATCTAAGGCCACGGCCTCCCAGTTCTTACACCTCCATTGACGGTCACCATTTTTTGTCAGTAGAGGTGAGCGAGAGCCCTTCTGCAAGCTTATCGGTAGTACGCTCGGTCAAACTTTCGTTAACAATTGCTAGCCAATTCCTCTCCAACATAGCCCAAAAATATCTCTTAGTCAACGGGAAAGCTCCATTCAATACCCGGGGCCTTTCATTTTCCATGCCTTTTAATGCTGGATTAGTCCTGGCAAGACAATGGTGCTCTTAGCTCACCCTTGAGGCTTCTGCACCACCTGTAGAAGCCCACCAGGGAACTGCTGTGTCACTGTTATATCCTCTTTGTACTCACTTGTAGAGCTCAGTATAGACTCTTCTGCCCTCTTTTCTCAATTTCACTTCGGCTGTGAGCTCCTGTCCAACAGTGATTGAGGCAATTATAATTCTTTTCTTTGTCGCTTCTGTTCTCTTAAACAAAGAAAAAAAATTGGATGAGGCTTCATTTCAGATGATTGCCCAATGTACTTCTCACAAAGCCCCCTGTGCTTTCTATACCAGCAGGTCGCCAACCGCTCCCTGTGCCTGAACCCAGCAGGTCTGCAAGCCCCCTGTGCTCTAGTACCAAGGCAGGGTCTGCCAATGTTGGCTTTTTTCTCTTGAGTGCCTGAGTATGGCATTGCTCCTGTAGTTCTCACCAAGTCAGGCGTCGTCCCAATATCTTCAGACTTCGTAGGCGTCATTGAATTGGATATCTGGGGTACTATTCATCGATCTATTCGATGGACAGATTGTTGAATTCTGGTTTCCTATATCCCACCTATTCGTTGAAAGATACCAAAACTAGCCTTTTCAGACCTCCACCTCTCCAGAGAAAACCTAAAACATTTCTGCAATGGAGCAGTACAGGCTGTACAGTACTTACAGTACATGCGTGTAGGTATTCCCTTCACGACCTACTACAGACAGGCAGTAGGCTATTCCTCACTACATTACTACCATACAGGCTGTAGCTATTCCTCATACCATTACTACAGTACAGAGCTGCTAGGCTTATTCCCTCACTACCTTACTACATTTCAGGCTGTAGGCTATTCCCTACTTACAGTACTACGTTAACAGGATGTGAGCTATCCTACACTTACTTACTAACAGTACAGGCGCTAGGCTTTCCCTCACTACCCATTACTACGAGTACAGGCTGTAGGCTATCCGCCTCACTCCGATTACGACAGTACAGGTGTAGGCGTATTCCCTTCACTACCTTATAGCCAGTACAGCAGCTAGGCTATTCCCTCACTCATTGACTACGACAGGCTGTAGGCTATTCCCTCCTTACCTCTACTACGTACAGGCTGTAGGTATTCTCTCCACTACGATTATCAGTAACGCCCGTACGCTCTTCTCACTACCATATACTACAGTCAGCGTAGGCTATTCCCTCCTACCATTACTACAGTACAGCTGTAGGCTATTCCTTACTACCAATACTACAGTACAGGTTGTAGGGCTATTCCTCACTACACTTACTACAGTACCAGGCTGTGGCTATTCGCCTCACTACAGTTACTACAGTAAGGCTGTAGGCTATTCCCTCCTACCAGTACTACAGTACAGGCTAGGCTTATTCCCTCACTACCATTACACATGTCATACAGGGGGCGTACTATTATTGTTAACAATGTGGTTGCCTCTGCACTGTGGCATCGGTTGTCATGTTTAGAGCCACTATCTGTCCTTCTGGCTAAGATACAGGCAATTATTGTAGATTGTATTTGGAATAAATATCACTGGGTTCCACAAAGTATTTTGTATTTTTCAAACGAGAAGCGGGGACAAGGTCTTGTACATCTTGCTAGTAGGGCTGCTGCTGCTTTCCGGGTTCAGTTTATTCAAAGGTCTGGTATTACATCAGGTAGGGGGTTTAGAGTTAATTAAGGCTTTATTTTTGGTTGATAGTAGCCAGATTTCTAGGGATGGAGTACCTCCGTTTTACAGAGGCCTTCTTAGTGTTTGGAGTATAATGAAGGTGTCCAGACACACTAAGGCTGAATCAGTGCATTGGCTGTTGGAGGAACCTCTGGTGTTTGGGGKAAGACTGGATTGTACAGGTGAAGCTGTTCCACATTTCTCCAAGATGTTGGTGAAGGGCAAAATCATCACCCTGAGGAAGRTAATGGACATGGCTGGGCCTAAGGCATCACCCTCAGGAAGTTAATGGACATGGCTGGGCCCACATTAATGGATGGAGGACGGGTGGCTGAACATTTGGGGGTGAGGTCAGAAAGGATTGTCGGACAAGTGCTGGGAAGTTGCAGGAAGGCTCTGTCAACAGAAGAGTGGATTATGCTCAAGAGTTACAAGAAAAAGGCACACGATTTCCCAGACTAGGGATTACACCCAGTACCCCAGTCAGAAAGAAAGGCTTTAGTAGTGGATGTGAGAGGGTTGGAAGAGGTGGGTTTGGATGAGGTGAATGGGAAGGAGTTATATAGGGGGTGTGTCAAGGTTTTAAATAAAGATAAATAGAAAATATACTACTTGGAGGGTAAAACTGGGCCTTGATGACAAGGTAAAGCCAGCATGGAGAGCACTGTACAAGCCACCGGTACAAAAGGGTACTGGTGATATGCAAAGGAGGGTTTTGCATGGCATCATTGCAGTTAATGCTTTGTATCTGTTATTAATTCAGATGTTGGAGATGGATGTCATTTCTGTAACATAAGATAAACTGTTTTTGACTGTTTTATGGAGTGTGAGAGGATAAAGCCTCTTTTTGACTGTTTTATGGAGTGTGAGAGGATAAAGCCTCTTTTTGACTGTTTTATG
>NW_019943485.1:80652-90335 GCF_002910315.2 Salvelinus sp. IW2-2015 | reverse complement strand
TCTTTTTGACTGTTTTATGGAGTGTGAGAGGATAAAGCCTATTTTTGAAATGTTCAAGTTTTTGTGATTTTCAATAACACTGTTTTTATTTTGTGGTTTCAATATAGTAAGCAACAGAAAAGAAAATGTCAACTGTTACATTTTATTTTTGGACAAGCTAGGATGTCAATTTTTCAATTTTTCTGAGTTCGAAAAACAAGATAGACAAGAGATATGGTAAGGATGTAAGATGTGTTTTTAAAGGATTAGTTAAAGCGAGAATAAAAGTGGATTTTGAGTTCTTCTCGGTTGTAAAAAATCTCCCATTGTTTGAGGAGAAGTGGATTTATGAAGGAGCGGTATGTTTTGTGGAGGAGGGGAAACTATTTTTTGTTGATGAAATTAGTTGAATGTAAATTATTTTTTATTTTATTGATTTGTTACTTTTATGTTTATTTAAGAATCACACATTTGTTGTGTAATTTCTGAAAAGGCAGTGTGCCAATATTWGTGTTAATACTTGAGTATAAAATAAAGGTTTTATAAAAACTCTCTCTCTCTTTTTTCTTCCCCTATTCCCTATCCAATCCCACTCCAGAGGTCTCGTGAGTGCGGAGTTCCCTAACAAGCATTGTGCACTTCCAGAAGATACTGTGTATCGTCACACCCTACTCATTATCTACTAAACTATTCTCTTGCAAATCTTTACAGCTCTTGCTCAGCATTTTTATCATAAATGGTGACTGGATTATATCCCCAATGGAGAGCAAAGGCTGTGTCTACTTAGCTTGGGATTCTGGGCTGCAACATCTTGTATTCTATTTCAATGAAGTATTTTTTCCTTTTAATGCTTTTGCTTCTGCTTTTCCTTTCCRCTTAAGTATCATGTCACTGAGACTTGTTAGAGCAACTCAGAATATGACCTTCAAATCAGGGCAACACTCTCCAGACAGATAACTGATATGGGATGAAGGGAATACTTTACCACTGTGTGTGAGTGTGTGAGTGAGTGAAAATATGGCACCACTGAATGTGTTTGACAGACTAAGTATCTCGAGGAGGTATTGAATTAGAACAACCCCAGGGAGTAAGGCTTAATGGCAGTGATTTAGTGAGACACCCATATTAATTACATCGTCTTTCACATCCTGTCCTCTCATGTTTAATGCTTGAAGGATGTTTACAAGTTGCTGAGTCTTGTTCTCTTGCGCATGTTTTTCATTCTCCAGGCCTTTATACTCTTGGACTTATAGTCAAATATCTTCAGTCAAAGATATTTGTGTCACAGCGAGCATGATGATGGTGATGGTGACYATGGTGATGGTGACGATGGTGATGATGATGATGATTATTTGACCCTGCTGGTCATCTATGAATATTTGAACTTCTTGGCCATGTTCTGTTATAATCTCCACCCTACACAGCCAGAAGAGGACTGGCCACCCCTCATAGCCTGGTTCCTCTCTAGATTTCTTCCTAGGTTCTGGCCTTTCTAGAGACTTTTTTCCTAGCCACTGTGCTTCTACACCTGCATTGCTTGCTGTTTGGGGTTTTAGGCTGGGTTTCTTTGTAGCACTTTGTGACATGGCAGGTTGTGGTTATGGATATTCATTGCACCAATGAATGTAAGCCCTCTGAAAGACAAAATACAATTAATCTCTATGGTTTGTGGCTCATTTTATCAAATGTTATTGGTCACATACATGTGATTAGCAGATGTTATTGCGGGTGTAGCGAAATGCTTGTGCTTCTAGCACTGATAGTGCAGTAGTATCTAACAATTTCACACAATACACTCAAATCTAAGTAAAGGAATGGAATTAAGAATATATAAATATTTGGACGAGCAATGTCAGAGCGGCATAGACTAAGATACAGTAGAATAGAATACAGTATATACATATGAGATGAGTAATGCAAAATATGAAATATTATTAAAGTGGCCAGTGACTTCAAGTCTATGTACAGTGGGGAGAACAAGTATTTGATACACTGACGATTTTGCAGGTTTTCCTACTTACAAAGCATGTAGAGGTCTGTAATTTTTATCATAGGTACACTTCAACTGTGAGAGAAGGAATCTAAAACAAAAATCCAGAAAATCACATTGTATGATTTTTAAGTAATTAATTGGCATTTTATTGCATGACATAAGTATTTGATACATCAGAAAAGCAGAACTTAATATTTGGTACAGAAACCTTAGTTTGCAATTGACAGAGTCATACTTTTTCTGTATGTCTTGAACCAGGTTTGCACACACTGCAGCAGGGATTTTGGCCCACTCCTCCATACAGACCTTCTCCAGATTCTTCAGGTTTCGGGGCTGTCGCTGGGCAAATAGGATTTCGGCTCCCTCCAAGAATTTTTATTTGGTTCAGGTCTGGAGACTGGCTAGGCCACTCCAGGACGTTGAGATGCTTCTTACGGAGCCACTCCTTAGTTGCCTGGGCTGTGTGTTTCGGTCGTTGTCATGCAGGAAGACCGCAGCCACGACCATTCTTCAATGCTCTTACTGAGGGAAGGAGGTTTGGTTTGGTCAAAGATCTCGCGATACATGGCCCCATCCATCCTCTCCTCAATACGGTGCCATGATGTGTCCTGTCCTTCCTTTGCAGAAAACATCCCAAAGAATGATGTTTCCACCTACATGCTTCACGTTGGGATGTGTTCTTGGGTTTGTACTCATACTCTTTTCCTCCAAACACGGCGAGTTGGAGTTTAGACCAAAAAGCTCTATTTTTGTCTCATCAGACACATGACCTTCCCCATTCCTCCTCTGGATCATCCAGATGGTCAATGGCAAACTTCAGACGGGCCGGGACATGCGCTGGCTTGAGCAGGGGGATGCCTTGCGTCGCGTGCGGATTTTAATCCATGACGGCGTAGTGTGTACTAATGGTTTTCTTTGAGACTGTGGTCCCAGCCTCTCTTCAGGTCACTTGACCAGTGGTCCTGCCGTGTAGTTCTGGGCTGATCCCTCACATTCCTCATGATCATTGATGCCCCACGAGGTGAGATCTTGCATGGAGCCCCAGACCGAGGGTGATGACTTTGAACCTCTTCTGTCATGCTTAACTTCTTCCATTTTCTAATATGTGCCAAATGTTGTTCTTCTCCCAGCTGCTGCCATATTGCTGTAGCCCATCCCAGCCTTTGCAGGTCTACAATTTTTATACCTGATGTCTTACACAGCTCTCATCTTTTGTGTGGGCCTTTTGTGTGTTGGAGTTTGGGAGTGTCTGTTTGATAGTGTGTGTGGTACAGGTGTCTTTTATACAGTCGAGTTCAAACAGTTGCAGTTAATACAGGTAATGAGTGGAGAACAGGGGCTTCTTAATAAAGAAAAACTAACAGGTCTGTGAGAGCCGGAATTCTTAACTGGTTGTAGGTGATCAAATACTTATGTCATGCAATAAAATGCAAATTAATTACTTAAAAATCATACAATGTATTTTCTGATATTTTGTTTTAGATTCCGTCTCTCACAGTTGAAGTGTACCTAATGATAAAATGACAGACCTCTACATGCTTTGTAAGTAGGAAAACCTGCAAAATCGGCAGTGTATCAAATACTTGTTCTCCCCACTGTATATAGGCAGCAGCCTCTAATGTGCTAGTGATGGCTATTTAACAGTCTGATGGCCTTAAGATAGAAGCTGTTTTTCAGTCTCTCGGTGCCAGCTTTGATGCACCTGTACTGACCTCGCCTTCTGGATGATAGCGGGGTGAACAGGCAGTGGCTTACGTGGTTGTTGTTCTGTTTGGCCTTCCTGTGACATCGGGTGGTGTAGGTGTCCTGGAGGGCAGGTAGTTTGCCCCCGGTGATGCTTTTGGCAGACCGCACTACCCTCTGGAGAGCCCTGCGGTTGTGGGCAGTGCAGTTGCRGTACCAGGCAGTGATACAGCCCGACAGGATGCTCTCAGTTGTGCATCTGTAAATGTTTGTGAGGGTTTCAGGTGCCAAGCCAAATTTCTTCAGCTTCCTAAGGTTGAAGAGGRGCTGTTGCGCCTTCTTCACCAAACTGTCTGTGTGGGTAAACCATTTCAGTCTGTGATGTGTACGCCGAGGAACTTAAAACTTTCCACCTTCTTCACTGCTGTCCCGTCGATGTGGATAAGGGGGTACTCCCTCTGCTGTTTCCTGAAGTCCACGATCATCTCCTTTGTTTTGTTGACGTTGAGTGAGAGGCTGTTTTCCTGACACCACATTCATGTGATGAGTGAGTGCCCTCACCTCCTCCCTGTAGGCTGTCTCGTCGTTGTTGGTAATTAGGCCAACTACTGTTGTGTCGTCTGCAAACTTGATGATTGAGTTGGAGGTGTGCGTGTCCACGCAGTCATGGGTAAACAGTGAGTACAGGAGGGGGTTGAGCACACACCCTTCTGGGTTATGTTAAAGTGTTTTTTCTTTCTCTGTGGTTTCTGGGAATCTGTGGCCTAAGGGAATCTGTGGGCTAATGTTGGATTATTTTCCTTTAATCCAATAATGTGATGAATGGGGCTAGGTACTTGGAAGCCTTGACTTAGATTAATCTGTTTTGTTGTTTGTCTCATAGGGTTTGCTGGCTAATGTAGAATAAATGGTATTGATGCCTCTGTAGGATTCATTGCTCTGGTAATTTGCTTTGTTTTCCCAGCACACTGATGTTCCCTCTTGGAAAATGATTTTCTATTGCATTCTATGCTATTCTATTCTATACATGCATTAGACTACATTTTTGTAACTTTTCTTTGCTTAGTCTTTAACATACTCTTCCTGATCTTGGTCGGGGAGCAAGCCACTACAGTGTAGCTGTCTTGAAGGACCAATCATGCTGTTGATGTGACTTGTGTTGCAGAAGCCTACAGATACTAGTTAGTCAGTGAGTGGGGGTTGAGATGTGCATTGTGTATGTTATCCTATGGAGACGACTTAGCTGCTGTCTTCTCAGACCAGATGTGTCATATTGTAATAGGACGGTGTGATCTTCTTGCTTTCAGGGGTTCAGTCCTTCTTTGACCTTTGACCTGAAGCCCATTGATCATGACAGTCTTTCCATACCTCGACTCCATGGATAGATACACACGAGTGTCTGATTTGGCGTGTTTGGGTAGTAAACAGTACAGAGAGTAGTGTTTATGTGTGTGTGCGTGTGCGCGTGTGTGTGTGTGACTATTGGATTGAAAGGATATCCCAGTTATCAGTGATTACTCCTTTGGAAAAATGTACCTCACAGCCAGTTCCCGAGTCATTTCTCCCCAGTCATTTACCCCCAGCCTTACCTCAGCCATTTACCCCCAGCCATTTCCCCCCAGCCATTTACCCCAGTTATTTACCCTCCGCCAATTACCCCCAGTTATTTACCCCTCCGCCAATTTATCCCCAGCCATTACCCCAGCCATTACCCCAGCCATTTCCCCCCAGCCATTTACCCCCAGTTTTATTACCCTCTGCCAATTACCCCCAGCCATTTACCCCCAGCCATTTACCCCCTGCCGTTTACCCCCTGCTGTTTGCCCCCAGCCATTTACCCCCTGCCGTTTTACCCCCAGCCATTTACCCCCAGCCGTTTACCCCCAGCCATTTACCCCTGCCGTTTGCCCCCAGCCATTTACCCCCTGCCGTTTACCCCATGCTGTTGCCCCAGCCATTACCCCCTGCCTGTTTACCCCCAGCCATTTACCCCCTGCCGTTTACCCCCTGCTGTTTGCCCCAGCATTTACACCCCTTGCCGTGTATCCAGCCATTTACCCCCTGACCGACATTTCAACATTTCATAGTCATGGTTCTGAAGCTGTGTGTGCGAGGGGACAGTTAGAAACAATGGGAGCATTATGAAAAGAGAAAGGTCAAGTGAATAAAGAACTGTGTCTCCATGGTGATGTGACAGTTAGTACTCTATAATGGAGATGGACCGTGAATTGACCGTACCAGTGAAAAAGCTTCACAGGCCTACATAAAGAAAACATGTTATCACATGCCAGTAGCTCAGATTCCTGTTTACTGGAAATACTTTCATGGAATATAAACTATTGTAAATACACTAACATGATATTATACACTTCAAGTATGACTCCATGATAAAATAAAGGTTAAATAAAAAATAATTTAAAAATCATATTTTCACTGATAGATACAGTATGTGACATTCTCAATCTATTTGTAAATAGCATAGCTTAGTGTTGCCCTGAGACAAGACTGTAGTGGAGTCCACATAATACAAAGGAAAACACCTGCACACTGGCAGTCTTGATGCTTCCTAACAGAGGAGTCTGAATAGGCCTATGTGATTTATGCACAGCCTAGACCAGCCTGAAGCTTAAATGCATGGCATGAATTGAGTGAACGATTGCGCTGGCGTTATTGATTATTGGTCAGCTGGTGTGCGTAGCCTTCGTGACCCTAAAGGCATTATGTTGACTGGAAGAGCAGGATAAGCAGCTTACATTACATTTGTGTGATAAGTAGTGGAGACTAGAGAGAGTGAGCGACACAGAGAATGGAGCATGACTGGGCCAGTCTACGATAGGATTACATCCCAACACTATGCCTGCTGTGTGGGGCATTCTTTGCAGTAGTCTAGTCACTAGGACGTGTACCGGGCCGTACCATTAGCTAGACCTACACAGAGGACAAAGCAAAACAGTTATTGCCATGAACGTCCCAGTCAAATCAATAATCAATCCAGTTGATTGTCTTGGTGGGTTGAAATAATAGAGTTATTACTCTAGCATTATGGGTCTTTGTCTTCTCTATCCACTGACAGTTTTCTGCTTAATAGATTGGCTAGTAATTTTTTACAAGTGGTAAGTAGGATTGCAGGTAGCTAGAATTGATCTGCTAAGTCTCGGTCATCTTCATTAGGGCACAGCGTAGCAAAACGTTGGCAACAGAACTAGCTTTTACAGAGAACCAAACAGGCACGGCATCTATTTCCTCATCCAACAAATAGACCCTGTTGTCAGAGCAACAAGGGTTCTCAGCAGACCGTGTGGGCCAGGGTGAAGCTCTATCTGCAGGTACTGTGCTCTGTGCTGTTCTATCTCCCGTCTAATAGGGTTGGACGGGCTGTGTCTGTACCTCCTCTCCTCTTTTAATAGAATCCACCATTCAGTGGGTCCATTGGGAGATGCTCCCCTGTGCTACAGGATGGTGTATGTAAAGAGATGGAAGCAGTGGAAACCAGAAAATAAATATAAAGCCTCTATCGAGGATTCATTGGGGAGATGTAGTGTYAGGAGGCCACATTTTTATCGTCTGTTGGCCATTCTATATTCACAAGTCAATTATCTTTGATAAATAATTCATAGGGGAAGGCTYTAATACGTAACACTGCTAGTGGATAGTTGAATAGCAGTGATTCAGCATTAAAACACTGTTGGCAGGTGCTGTACTGCAGTCTTGTAATACTCCAGTCCAGTCTCAAGGCTTTTTAATTACATTTACATTTTACATTTTAGTCATTTAGCAGACGCTCTTATCCAGAGCGACTTACAGTAGAGTGCATACATTTTATTACATTTTTACATACTGAGACAAGGATATCCCTACCGGCCAAGAGCAGACGCTCTTATCCAGAGCGACTTACAGTAGAGTGCATACATTTTAAATACATTTTTATTTTTAAATATTTAATTTAATTTTTAAATTTTTAATATTTTTTTTAAAATATTATTATTATTTTTTAACACATTTTCTACACTGCTAGTGGATAGTTGAATGCAGTGACTCGGCATTAAAACACTGTTGGCAGGTGGTAAACACAGTGGGGAAAGAGAGACAGCCCTATCAGATCAAAATCAGACTACTGGTTAATGAGACCCCCAAGTCAGCTACTTACACGCGTCATCATCAGTATCGTGTCAATGGCAAGGTGACTGGGAACATGGAATGAGTTCAAACAGACCATGGCAAGGTGACTGAACATGGATGAGTACAAACAGACCATGGCAAGGTGTCTGGGAACATGGATGAGTACAAACAGACCATGGCAAGGTGACTGGGAACATGGAGTGTACAAACAGACCATGGCAAGGTGACTGGGACATGGACGTGTACAAACAGACCATGGCAAGGTGACTGGGAACATGGATGAGTACAAACAGACCATGGCAAGGTGACTGGGAACATGGATGAGTACAAACAGACCATGGCAAGGTGACTAGGAACATGGAGAGTACAAACAGACCATGACAAGGTGACTGGGAACATGGATGAGTACAAACAGACCATGACAAGGTGACTGGGAACATGGATGAGTACAAACAGACCATGACAAGGTGACTGGGAACATGGATGAGTACAAACAGACCATGACAAGGTGACTGGGAACATGGATGAGTACAAACAGACCATGGCAAGGTGACTGGGAACATGGATGAGTTCAAAAGACCATGACAAGGTGACTGGGAACATGGATAAGTTTAAACAGACCATGACAAGTGACTGGGAACATGGATGAGTTCAAACAGACCATGGCAAGGTGACTGGGAACATGGACGTGTACAAACAGACCATGACAAGGTGACTGGGAACATGGATGAGTTCAAACCAGACCATGCAAGAGTGACTGGGAACATGGACGTGTACAAACAGACCATGGCAAAGGTGACTGGGAACATGGACGTGAACAAACAGACCAGCTACGACCTGCGTAATGCAAAGAGGCAAAACAACAGTACAGGGACAAGGTGGAGTCGCAATTCAACGGCTCAGACAGAGACGTATGTGGCAGGGACTCCAGACAATCACAAGAATCATAAAGGAAAGCCACATGTAACGGACACCGACGCCTCGCTCCGGACACCGACGCCTCGTAACCGGACAAGCTTAACACTTTTTTTGCCTGCTTCGAGGAGGAACAAATGCTGGCCTTCTAGGCAGAGTTGCAAAGAAAAAACCATATCTCAGACTGGCCAATAAAAAGAAAAGATTAAAGATGGCAAAAGAACACAGACACTGGACAGAGGAACTCTGCCTAGAAGGCCAGCATCCCGGAGTCGCCTCTTCACTGTTGACGTTGAGACTGGTGTTTTGCGGGTACTATTTAATGGAGCTGCCAGTTGAGGACTTGTGAGGCGTGTGTTTCTCAAACTAGACACTCTAATATACTTGTCCTCTTGCTCAATTGTGCACCTAGTCCCTGGTCACTGGTCACTGGTTCCTGCGTCATTTAGTCCCTGGTCACTAGTCCCTGGTCACTAGTCCCTGGTCATGGTCATGTCACTGGTTCCTGGTCCACTAGTCCCTGCGTCACTAGTCCCTGGTCACTAGTCCCTGGTTCCTGGTCACTAGTCCCTGGTTCCTAGTCCCTGGTCCCTGGTCACTAGTCCCTGGTTCCTGATTCCCTGGCACTAGTCCCTGGTCCCTGGTTCCTGGTCCCTGCGTCACTAGTCACTGGGTCCCTTATCCCTGGTCACTGGTCACTAGTCCCTGGTCAATAGCCCTGGGAACTAGTCCCTGGTCACTGGTTCCTGGTCACTAGTCCCTGGTCACTAGTCCCGGTCACCAGTCACTGGTCACTGGTCCCTGGTCCCTGGTCACTAGTCCCTAGTCCCTGGTCCCTGGTCACTAGTCCCTGGTCACTAGTCACTGGTCACTAGTCCCTGGTCAATAGTCCCTGGGACTAGTCCCTGGTCACTGCGTTTCCTGGTCACTAGTCCGCTGGTTCACTAGTCCGCTGGCTCACCCAGTCACTGCGGCACTGTCACTGGTCTCCTGG
>NW_019943485.1:75814-76820 GCF_002910315.2 Salvelinus sp. IW2-2015 | reverse complement strand
TTTTTACACATTTTCTACACTGCTAGTGGATAGTTGAATAGCAGTGACTCGGCATTAAAACACTGTTGGCAGGTGGTAAACACAGTGGGGAAAGAGAGACAGCCCTATCAGATCAAAATCAGACTACTGGTTAATGAGACCCCCAAGTCAGCTACGTTACACGCGTCATCATCAGTATCGTGTCAATGGCAAGGTGACTGGGAACATGGATGAGTACAAACAGACCATGACAAGGTGACTGGGAACATGGATGAGTTCAAACAGACCATGACAAGGTGACTGGGAACATGGATGAGTACAAACAGACCATGACAAGGTGACTGGGAAACATGGATGAGTACAAACAGAACCATGACAAGGTGACTGGAACATGGATGAGTACAAACAGACCATGACAAGGTGACTGGGAACATGGATGAGTAAAACAGACCATACAAGGTGACTGGGAACTGGATGATACAAACAGACCATGACAAGGTGACTGGGAACATGGACGTGTACAAACAGACCATGGCAAGGTGACTGGAACATGGATGAGTTCAAACAGACCATGACAAGGTGACTGGGAACATGAATGAGTACAACAGACCATGGCAAGGTGACTGGAACATGGATGAGTCAACAGACCATGACAAGGTGACTGGGAACATGGATGAGTACAAACAGACCATGACAAGGTGACTGGGAACATGGATGAGTCAAACAGACATGCAAGGTGACTGGGAACATGGATGAGTACAAACAGACCATGACAAGGTGACTGGGAACATGGATGAGTTCAAACAAGACCATGGCAAGGGTGACTGGGAACATGGATGAGTAAAACAGACCATGACAAGGTGACTGGGACATGGATGAGTTCAAACAGACCATGGCAAGGTGACTGGGAAATGATGAGTACAAACAGACCATTGACCAAGGTGACTGGGAACATGGATGAGTTCAAACAGACCATGGCAAGGTGACTGGGAACATGGATGAGTTCAAACAGACCATGGCAAGGTGA
>NW_019943485.1:68284-72845 GCF_002910315.2 Salvelinus sp. IW2-2015 | reverse complement strand
CAAGAGCTTTTTAATTTGTCTGGGTTCGTCCATGGTCCTATCACTCGACAAATATTTTTAGCACCATTTGTCTACACTGCTAGATGGATAGTTGAATAGCAGTGACTCGGCATTAAAACACTGTTGGCAGTAGGTAAACACAGTGGGGAAAGAGAGACAGCCCTATCAGATCAAAATCAGACTACTGGTTAATGAGACCCCCAAGTCAGCTACGTTACACGCGTCAATCATAGTATATGGTGTCGAATCGGCAAGGGTGACTGGAACATGGATGAGTACAAACAGACCATGCGCAAGGTGACTGGGAACATGGATGAGTTCAAACAGACCATGCAAGGTGCTGGAACGATGGGATGAGTACAAACAGGACCATGACAAGGTGACTGGGAAATGGAGAGTACAACAGACCATGACAAGGTGACTGGAACACTGTGACGTACAAACAGACATGACAAGGTGACTGGAGACCATTGCATGGATGAGTACAAACAGACCATGGCAAGGTGACTGGGAACATGGATGAGTACACAACAGACCAGGCAAGGTGACTGGGAACATGGACGTTACAAACAGACCATGGCAAGGTGACTGGAACATGGATGAGTCAAACAGACCATGACAAGGTGACTGGGAACATGGATGAGTACACACAGACCATGGCAAGGTGACTGGAACATGATGAGTCAAACAGACCATGACAAGGTGACTGGGAACATGGATGAGTACAAACAGACCATGACAGGTGACTGGGAACATGGATGAGTTCAAACAGACATGGCAAGGTGACTGGGAACATGGATGAGTACAAACAGACCATGACAAGGTGACTGGAGAATGGATGAGTTCAAACAGACCATGGCAAGGTGACTGGGAACATGGAATGAGTTACAAACAGACCATGACAAGGTGACTGGGAACATGGATGAGTTCAAACAGACCATGGCAAGGTGACTGGGAACATGGATGAGTACAAACAGACCATGACAAGTGACTGGACATGGATGAGTTCCAACAGACCATGGCAAGGTGACTGGGAACATGGATGAGTTCAAACAGACCATGACAAGGTACTTGGGAACACCATAGTTGGAAAGAGTCAACAACAGACCATGGCAACGGTGACTGAGAACATGGATGAGTATCAAACACGACCATGAGCAAGTGTGACTGGAACAGGGATGAAGTAAAACAGACCCATGACAAGTGACTGGGAACATGGATGAGTATCAAACAGACCATGACAGGTGACTGGAACATGGATGAGTTCAAACAGACCATGACAAGGTGACTGCGGGAACATCGGATGGAAGTTCAAACAGACCATGGACAAGGTGACTGGGAACCATGGATGAGTACAAAACAGACCATGGACAAAGGTGACTGGAACATGGATGAGTCAAACAGACCATGACAAGGTGCACTGGAACATGGATTAAAACAACCATGACAAGGTGACTGGAACATGGATAGTCAAACAAACCATGAGCAAGGTGACTGGGAACATGGATAGAGTACAAACAGACCATGACAGGTGACTGGGCGAACATGGATGAGTTCACAAAACAGACCAATACAAGGTGACTGGAACATGGAGAAGTTCGTCAACAGACCCATGGAACAAGAGTGACTGGAGAACATGGATGAGTACAAACAAGACCATGGCAAAGGTGACTGGGAACATGGATGAGTACAACAGACCATGACAAGGTGACTGGGAACCCATGGGATGAGTTTCAAACAGACCATCGGACAAGGTGACTGGAAAAATGGATGAGTACAAACAGACCATGACAAGGTGACTGGAACATGGATGAGTCAAACAGACCATGACAAAGTGTGACTGGGAACATGGAGAACAAACAGACCATGCAAGGTGACTGGGAACAATGGACTGAGACAAACAGGACCCATGACAAGGTGACTGGGAACATGGATGAGTTCAAACAGACCATGACAGCGTGACTGGGAACATGGAATGAGTCACAAACAGACCATGACAAAGGTGACTGGGAACAATGGATGAGTTCACAACAGACCAATGGCAAGGTGACTGGGAACATGGAGTGAGTACAAACAGACCATGACCAAGGTGACTGGAACATGGATGAGTACAAACAGACCATGGCAAGGTGACTGGGAACATGGATGAGTTCAAACAGACCAATGCGCATGGTGACTGGGAACATGGACGTGGACACAAACAGACCAGCTACGACCTGCGTAATGCAAAGAGCGCAAACACAACAGTACAGGGAAAAGGTGGAGTCGCAATCAACGGCCCAGACATGAGACGTATGTGGCAGGGACTCCAGACAAATCACAGAGATTCATAAAAGGAAAGCCAGCCATGTAAGCGGACATCGACGCCCTCGCCTCCCGGACACCGACCGCCTCGATCAACGGACAAGCTTTAACATTTTTTTTGCCTGCTTCGAGGAAAAACAATGCTGGCCTTCTAGGCAGAGTTGCAAAGAAAAAAGCCATATCTCAGACTGGCCAATAAAAAGAAAAGATTAAGAATGGGCAAAAGAACACAGACACTGAGACAGAGGAACTCTGCCTAGAAGGCCAGCATCCCGGAGTCGCCTCTTCACTGTTGACGTTGAGACTGGTGTTTTGCGGGTACTATTTAATGGAGCTGCCAGTTGAGGACTTGTGAGGCGTGTGTTTCTCAAACTAGACACTCTAATATACTTGTCCTCTTGCTCAATTGCACCTGGTCACTACCCTGGTCAATAGTCCCTGGTCACTAGTCCCTGGTCACTGGTCACTGGTTCCTGGTCACTAGTCCCTGCGTCACTAGTCCCTGGTCACTAGTCCTGGTCACTGGTCCATAGGTTCCTGGTCACTAGTCCCTGTCTCACTAGTCCCTCGGTCACTAGTCCCTGGTTCCTGCGTCAACTAGTCCCTGGTTCCTAGTCCCTGGTCCCTGGTCACTAGTCCCTGGTTCCTGATCCCTGGTCCACTAGTCCCTTGGTCCCTGGTCCCTGGTCCCTGGTCACTAGTCCACTGGCTCCCTTATCCCTATGGTCACTGGTCACTAGTCCCTGGTCAATAGTCCCTGGAACTAGTCCCTGGTCACTGGTTTCCTGGTCACTAGTCCTCGGGTCACTAGTCCCTGTCATGGCCACCAGTCACTGTCACTGGTCCCTGGTCACCAGTCACCTCAGTCACGGTCCCTGCGTGCCGGTCACTAAGTCCCTGGTCACTAGTCCCTGGTCCCTGGTTCCTGGTCCCTGGTTACTAGTCCCCGGTTCCTGAGTCCTGGTCACTGAGGTCACTGGTCACTGGTCACTGGTTCACTGGTCACTGGTCCCTGTGTTCACCTAGTCACCTGGTCACTAGTCCCTGGTCACTAGTCCCTGGTCCCTGGTCCCTGGTCACTAGTCCCTGGTCCCTGGTTCCTGGTTCCTGGTCCCTGGCTGGTGATTTAGCGTGAGGGAAGTGAGCTTCCCTCATCAGGTGCATTCAGACTGGTGCAATAGAGGAACCAGGAGCCCGAGGTGACCAGACCATATTAATACTGATTATTAGATTCACTACCCTGTCTGCTGTTATTCTGCTGTTCCTCTGCTGTCTCTTTGATTGTACAGTACATTCCCCAGGACACCTTTAATAGAAAGAGAAAGGTAGAAGCCAGCCCTTAGATGTCTGTTTAGATGGTGAAATGTTTTTGAGGCTGTAATAGGTACAGGATACTGTATATGTGAAATATGTATTTGATCGATTATACTGTATTCTACAAGATGCACTACATATCCTCTCCTACAGATGTGCTATCTTAATTTGACCAGTTTCTCACAGCAGGAGATTTATCCTGCAGCAACAAGAAATGTGAATGATTATGTTGATTATAACTAAGGGATATTTTTGTAGGGGTTGATACATTTTTAGTTAGGATAAATCAAGTCTGAAATTTGAAAGCCTTTTCAAACCTCAGATACACTATAATTATCATTTCCTGCTGCGTAGGAAAATTCTCGGTGAAAACAGKGTGATCAAATTAAGATATCATATCTGTATGTGCACTTCTTCAATACGTTCATGATTCATACCTTAATAATGTTGTAAAAAGCAGGATCCCAGCTGTTTGCAGTGTATGAGAGTCTCTGGGTTGTTGTACTGTTGAGAGCCTATTACTGTATCATCATGTTTTGTAGTGGACCAGGAATTAATGACCTGGGGCTGTAGGATCAGTTTASTCTTTCAGATCATAATACATCAGATGACATGGKCATGGGGACCTGATCCTAGATCAGCACTGCTACTCTGATATGCTTTATGAATACAGGCCCYGGTCCCCAACCTATGGTGTTCCGGTCTTAAATTAGTGTTTGCATAGGTTTTATTCACAGTCACAAAAGGTCCCTGCAAACACACAACTGCTCCCTTTGAAATGTGTTGCTAGGATACGAGGGCAGTGAAGATGAAATCCCCTCTTTGTTTCATTTCTCCAGCTGTAAAGCTCAGAAATTATGTCATCATCTCAATGGAGAGGGTGTGTGTGTGTGTGTGTGTGTGTGTGTGTGTGTGTGTGTGTGTGTGTGTGTGTGTGTGTGTG
>NW_019943485.1:53520-64334 GCF_002910315.2 Salvelinus sp. IW2-2015 | reverse complement strand
TGTGTGTGTGTGTTTTCATAAAACTGTGACCTTAATGCCTACCGTCTGTAAGCTGTTAGAGTCTCTAACGACCGTTCCACAGGTGCATTGCATTAATTGTTTATGGTTCATTGAACAAGCTAGAAATGGTGTTTAAACCCTTTACAATGAAATCTGTGAAGTTCTTCCTCTCTAACATTTTTGACCACGGCCATTGACAATGCCCCCCCCCCCACCCCACGCTATCTCCTTGCCACCGCTGCTGATAAAAATCCTAGGGTAACACTTGTCTCCTCTGCATCTGTGTGATCATAGCTCTCATATCAGACCCGTACATACTCATTTAGTCCTGGTCAGGGTTAGATGAGGCATAGAGGGAGTGTTTGATGACCTAGCATGTACCTCTCCATTCCTCCAACTGACGTCAGCAGGTTGACGGTGATTGTCATGAGTTTTGTCCTGAAGGTAGAACTGAGCAATTTCCCTTTAGATAGGCCAACTGCAAAGTCAAAATGGCCTATATTGTCAAATTTCATGAAAACAAAAATGTGTTTTTTGGTCTTAATTTAAGGTTAGGGTTAGGCTTTAGGGTTAGCACTGTGGTTAATGTTAGGGTTGGGTTTAAAATCGATTTTATGACTGAGCATATTAAATATTCTGGGAACCTATATCTTGTCATATCCCCACAATGTTCCCACAACCTACAGAAATGTTCCTGGAACCTATTTAGAGAACATACAACGTGTTCTACAAGGGAACGTGTTCTGCTGTAACATCAGGTGCATTTTTTTTTGCACTGAAAAGAAACATTGTAAGAATCATCACCACAAGCTGGACAGTTTTGGTTTTGGGAACATATCTTTTGTGACGTCCCCCGCAATGTTCTCACCAGACTGTTCCCACAACCTAATGAAACATTCTGGAACTTGTTCTTGTTACATCAGGCAAATGTTTTATGCAAACATTCTGTTTTCAACCGTTTTTGTGTTATGAGAACATTTGCAGCGACCTTACAAATGTTCTGGGTCTTTCCCAGAACCAATTTTGGTTTACTGGGTAGTGGGTGAACATCATTACCTGAGCCTATCTGTCGGTATGGCAGACGTCTCCAGGGATACGCAGCATCAGGAAGATGTCGTTCCGCTGGTCTATTCCTCTGTTCCGCTGCCTCCGAGGACCACCATTCTAGAGTGTTGCTGAAACAGCTGTTGCTTGTCGTATAGTGTTTCCTTGACGATGGGTTGATACGAGTGCAGTGGAAGATGAAATCTCCTCCAGTTCATCTCTGTTGTTGGTCTGGGGGCAGTGTCTTGAGTGCCCACTCAGCTAAAACAGTGCTCTGGGAGGGTTGCTGTTTGTGACAACAGTCGCCCTTTCAATCATGATGTTGTCAACCTGTTGGTGGAGCTGCCACCCTGCTGTGGTGCGTAGGAGGCTGACATGGGTCATTACTTTGTTCAGGACCAAGACGTGAATAATGGAAAACGGTACTAGTACTGGTACTGTGCCAGTGTTTTATTATATGGGCATGGGCAATGCTAGAGTATGGAACGTAGTCAATGAATTCACTCATATCATCCCTAAATTGGAGGCTAACATATACCTCATGTGTTCTTACCTAACTTTGTCTTCTTCCTCCCCATTGGGCTCTCTTCTTCTTTCTCTCCTTGGCCTTCCAGTGTGAAATGGTAGCACCTAGGCAGTCTATTGAGCCAGCCAAGTGACATCCTAGTGTTTTTTCTATACCCTGTTGAACTGGTTATTGTGGTCTAGAAATAGCTATTTCGACCTGATGCCAACAAGGCCAAGCGTATTCAGCTTGATGCACTGGAATATTTCCTTTAAGCTTATTCTTCATGTCCATGCTCAGTAGTTTGGTTTTGACGGCACCAATGAGAATGTCATCACTCTGTCTGGTGGATTAAACTGCTAAAATTAGCGAAATGTCCACTGCTTTAAGTTTGAACTACTCGGTCCACTACTCCGATCATAGCACTACTAAAAAGGGGTCAATATGTACTGTTCATTATGTTTAGACTTTAGAAGTGTATTATGAGGATGTGCCCAATGTTTTTTTAATACCTTCTTGACCTTACTTACGCAATTAAAATCGCGTAACTTTTTAACGTTGATGACCTCTCTTTGAAGACTAATTATACGACATCACAGAACGCGCTCCAGTAGTGGAAACACATATGTAATGTTACGTCACAATTATAGTGGTATTATGTGTTGTACCATGACTCAGATATTTACAGAGTATGCCTCTCCACTCTCTGTCTCTCTGTCTGCCTTGCAGGAAAAGCATCCTGTCCTGCTAATGTCATCAGCTTGGTTGTAATCATCAGCTTGGTTTCTAATCACCACCTCCAGGGGGTTTCTACACAGACCAACATGCTGCACTTCACTGTGCTCCTCTGCCTCCTGTCCCTGACTCTCACTTCCTTCATCTCTCTAGTGGGTTTGTTCCCATAGGCGACGTTGTTGCCGGTGATGTCTGGTGAGGACCTGCCTTTACAACAGGCCTACAGGCCCTCAGTCCAGCCTCTCTCAGCCTATTGCGGACAGTCTGAGCACTGATGGAGGGATTGTGCGTTCCTGGTGTAACTGGGGCAGTTGTTGTTGCCATCCTGTACCTGTCCCGCAGGTGTGATGTTCGGATGTACCGATCCTATGCAGGTGTTGTTATACATGGTCTGCCACTGCGTGGATGATCGGCTGTCCGTCCTGTCTCCCAGTAGCGCTGTCTTAGGCGTCTCACAGTACGGACATTGCAATTTATTGCCCTGGCAACATCTGCAGTCCTCATGACTCCTTGCAGCATGCCTAAGGCACGTTCACGCAGATGAGCAGGGACCCTGGGCATCTTTCTTTTCGTGTTTTTCAGAGTCAGTAGAAAGGCCTCTTTTTAGTGTCCTAAGTTTTCATAACTGTGACCTTAATTGCCTACCGTCTGTAAGCTGTTAGAGTCTCTGAACGACCGTTCCACAGGTGCATGTTCATGAATTGTTTATGGTTCATTGAACAAGCATGGGAAATGGTGTTTAAACCCTTTACAATGAAGATCTGTGAAGTTCTCTCCCCCTCTAACATTTTTGACCACGGCCATTGACAATGCCCCCCCCCCCCACCCCACGCTATCTCCTTGCCACCGCTGCTGATAAAAATCCTAGGGGTAACACTTGTCTCCTCTGCATCTGTGTGATCCATAGCTTCTCATATCAGACCCGTTAATCTCATTTAGTCCTGGTCAGGGTTAGATGAGGCATAGAGGGAGTGTTTGATGACCTTAGCATGTTACCTCTCCATTCCTCCAACTGACGTCAGCAGGTTGACGGTGATTGTCATGAGTTTTGTCCTGAAGGTAGAACTGAGCAATTTCCCTTTAGATAGGCCAACTGCAAAGTCAAAATGGCCTATATTGTCAAATTTCATGAAAACAAAAATGTGTTTTTTGGTCTTAATTTAAGGTTAGGGTTAGGCTTTAGGGTTAGCACTGTGGTTAATGTTAGGGTTGGGTTTAAAATCWGATTTTATGACTGAGCATATTAAATATTCTGGGAACCTATATCTTGTCATATCCCCACAATGTTCCCACAACCTACAGAAATGTTCTGGAAACCTTTTAGAGAACATACAACGTGTTCTGGAAACCTTTTAGAGAACATACAACGTGTTCTGGAAACCTTTTAGAGAACATACAACGTGTTCTGGGAACGTTCTTGTAACATCAGGTGCATTTTTTTTTGCACTGAAAAGAAACATTGTAGAATCATCCACACAGCTGGACAGTTTTTGTGTTTTGGGAACATATCTTTTGTGACGTCCCCGCAATGTTCTCACCAGACTGTTCCCACAACCTAATGAAACATTCTGGGAACTTGTTCTTGTTACATCAGGCAAATGTTTTATGCAAACATTCTGTTTTCAACCGTTTTTGTGTTATGAGAACATTTGCAGCGACCTTACAAATGTTCTGGGWTCTTTCCCAGAACCAATTTTGGTTTACTGGGTAGTGGTGAACATCATTACCTGGAGCCTATCTGTCGGTATGGCAGACGTCTCCAGGGATACGCAGCATCAGGAAGATGTCGTTCCGCTGTTCTATTCCTCTGTTCCGCTGCCTCCGAGGACCACCATTCTAGAGTGTTGCTGAAACAGCTGTTGCTTGTCGTATTGTGTTTCCTTGACGATGGGTTGATACGAGTGCAGTGAAGATGAAATCTCCTCCAGTTCATCTCTGTTGTTGGTCTGGGGGGCAGTGTCTTGAGTGCCCACTCAGCTAAAACAGTGCTCTGGGAGGGTTGCTGTTTGTGACAACAGTCGCCCTTTCAATCATGATGTTGTCAACCTGTTGGTGGAGCTGCCACCCTGCTGTGGTGCGTAGGAGGCTGACATGGTCATTACTGTTGTTCAGGACCAATGACGTGAATAATGGAAACGGTACTAGTACTGTACTGTGCCAGTGTTTTATTATATGGGCATGGGCAATGCTAGAGTATGGAACGTAGTCAATGAATTCACTCATATCATCCCTAAATTGGAGGCTACATATACCTCATGTGTTCTTACCTAACTTTGTCTTCTTCGTCCCCATTGGGCTCTCTTCTTCTTTCTCTCCTTGGCCTTCCAGTGTGAAATGGTAGCACCTAGCAGGTCTATTGAGCCAGCCAAGTGACATCTAGTGTTTTGTTCTCATACCCTGTTGAACTGGTTATTGTGTCTACTGAAATAGCTATTTCGACCTGATGCCAACAAGGCCAAGCGTATTCAGCTTGATGCACTGGAATATTCCTTTAAGCTTATTCTTCATGTCCATGCTCAGTAGTTTGGTTTTGACGGACCAATGAGAATGTCATCACTCTGTCTGGTGGATTAAACTGCTAAATTAGCGAAATGTCACTGCTTTAAGTTTGAACTACTCGGTCACTACTCGATCATAGCACTACTAAAAAGGGGTCAATATGTACTGTTCATTATGTTTAGACTTTAGAAGTGTATTATGAGGATGGKTGCCCAATGTTTTTTAATACCTTCTTGACCTTACTTACGGCAATTAAAATCGCGTAACTTTGTTAAGTTGATGACCTCTCTTTGAAGACTAATTATACGACATCACAGAACGCTCCCAGTAGTGGAAACACATATGTAATGTTACGTCACATTATAGTGGTATTATGTGTTGTACCATGACTCAGATATTTACAGTATGCCTCTCCACTCTCTGTCTCTCTGTCTGCCTTGCAGGAAAAGCATCCTGTCCTGCTAATGTCATCAGCTTGGTTGTAATCATCAGCTTGGTTCTAATCACCACCTCCAGGGGGTTCTACACAGACCAACATGCTGCACTTCACTGTGCTCCTCTGCCTCCTGTCCCTGACTCTCACTTCCTCTGGTGAGTATCATATGGTAATCCCACTCAGGGCTTTTCCCACTACTGGACTGTACCCGAGCKGAGCCAAACCAAGCTGTACTGTGCGGGCCTGGTTATGCCTACACCGTGGTTGCTGGAACTTTACTGAAAATAAAATAACATGTCAGGGTTAGCACAGTTTGGTTCAGGCCGGCACGATGATGTGAAAAAGGCTACTACAGGTGTAGTATCTTAATTTGACCAATTCTTACAGTTGGAAAATAAACCTGACTGAAAAGATAGAAAAGTGGACTGAAAATTACCTGTCTGAAACCACCTCCTTCAAAGTTTAGATTTCAATTCAGCTGAAGCAAAGAATGTGGTGTTTGGACTCTGGCTTTCTCTCTACTTCACAGCACATATCCTTTAAACAGAGTTGGGGATGGTGGAGATTACATCTGTTCATAGGAGGTGTGTGAGTCATCCTCCCACTTCACCCAAAGGCAATGGCAACAGGGCGTGTGTGTGTTGGTGTGTGTGTGTGTGTGTGTGTGTTGTGTGTGGTGTGTGGCGCGCGCGCGGCGTCGGTTGTGTGTGTGTGTGTGTTGTGTGTGTGTGTGTGTGTGTGGTTGGTGTGTGTGTTGTGTGTGTGTGTGTGATGTGTGTTTGTGTGTTGTGTGTGTGTGGTGTGTGGTGGTGTGTGTGTGTGTGTGTGTGTGGGCATCCTGCCTCTTCCAAAGCACAGCAACAGAAGGCCAACAACGAGAAAGTTGTGACATCCAACTCGAGCCTGACGAAGACCTTCGGCTAGAAACGTTACGCAATAAAACTGCAGGGTTGTAATCAAAGTGTTGCAGTTTTCTATATTTTGTTCATCACATCAAAGCTAAGACGACCGTGTTTGAGGCTGACAGAGAACGCCTCTCATCTCCGTTGTGTCATCGTTCGAATGGCCCTAGTCTGTAGCCTTCAGTACAAGGCTGCTGTCAATGTCCCATCCCTACTGACAACAGGAGCAGACATGTAGGAAGCAGCGTCATCATAAAAGAACTCAACACTCACTGAAGCGAATGTTTAGAAATGTCAACTTTAATTAACCCCTTGGTGTAACTTGATGGATTGATGAATTGACGCACGCAGAAAGAGAAAGAGAGAAAGAGAGAGAAATAGAGATAAAGAGAGACAGTAGTTGAACACATACAAAGTATTAACCTTGCTGCTAGATGAATGAGGGATTGTGATCGTTGAATATGGTGAATCGAGAGGGGAAACTCCAGCACACTGATACTCCTGATGCTTTCCAACAATTGTAATGGATCTTCTAAATGAATATGTTGACACAGCTCTTCTCCTCCTGTCGCTCCCTCCTCTCTAAATGAATTATGTTGACGCGGCTCTTCTCCTCCCGTCGCTCCTCCTCTCTAAATGAATATGTTGACACGGCTCTTCTCCTCCTGTCGCTCCGTCCCGCTCTAAATGAATATGTTTGACACGGCTCTTCTCCTCCTGTCGCTCCTCCTCTAAATGAATATGTTGACACAGCCTCTTCTCCTCCTGTCGCTCTCCTCTCTAAATTCCTAATCTATGAACCACGCCTCTCTCCTGTCGCTCCTCCCTCTCCTCTCAAGAATATGTTGACACGGCCTCTTCTCCTCCTGTCGCTCCTTCCCTCTCTAAATGAATATGTTGACACGGCTCATTCTCCTGTCGGCTCCTCCTCTCTAATATAATATGTTGACAAGGGACTCTCTCCTCCTGTCGCGCTCCTCCCTCTCAAATGAATATGTTGACACGGCTCTCTTCTTCCCTCCCATTGTCGCTCCTCCCTCCTCTAAATGAATATGTGACAGGCCGTCTTCTCCTCCTGTCGCTCCTCCCTCTCTAAATGAATATGTTGACACGGCTCTTCTCCTCCTGTCGCTCCTCCCTCTAAATGAATATGTTGACACGGCTCTTCTTCTCCTGTCGCTCCTCCCTCTAAATGAATATGTTGACACGGCTCTTCTCCTCCTGTCGCTCCTCCCTCTAAATGAATATGTTGACACAGCTCTTCTTCTCCTGTCGCTCCTCCCTCTCTAAATGAATATGTTGACACAGCTCTTCTTCTCCTGTCGCTCCTCCCTCTAAATGAATATGTTGACACAGCTCTTCTCCTCCCGTCGCACCTCCCTCTCTAAATGAATATGTTGACAGGGCTCTTCTCCTCCCGTCGCTCCTCCCTCTCTAAATTAATATATTGACACGGCTCTTCTTCTTCTCTCGCTCCTCCTTCTCCTCCAGATGCATCAGTGTTCGGAGGGGAACCTGGCTTCTACTCAGGTAACGCAATGGATCATCTCAATTGAGTGTGTGTGTGTGTGTGTGTGTGTGTGTGTGTGTGTGTGTGTGTGTGTGTGTGTGTGTGTGTGTGAGAGATCAGTTTGGACTAATGAGGACATGTTGCAATGTCACCAAAACCAGAATCCTGTAACATACACAGCAATACGTAGATTGACTGTTCAAATGGGGTTCAGTGTATACTTCAGAAGAGAAGTGTATTTCCCCACCAGCTGGTTGGGAACAGCATGCGTGCCATGAACATTAGACTCCAGCCCACAAGATGTTTTGTGAATCTGAGTTATGAGTGAATGGACGAGTATTTAAGTCAGTATTTCATGTGAAAGACAAAACTGGAAGCGGAAGAGTAATTTAACACCACAGATGTTTTAGGTGGCAGACTGTTGCTCCTCACCATCCTGACTGCTTATCATACCACATCAGTTCATGACTGTTATGGCATCAATTCAAGGAGCCTTCTGAGGTACACTGGGGCAGAACAAAACAGAGCCCTTCCTTTGCCTGACAGCTGCATCCGGGTCCTGTTTAGTTAGGCACACGTAGTGAAACGTTTTGAAACAGAAAAGCAAAATCTGTGTTCTTATTGGTCAAGTTCAGCTAGTAGAATATTCTGTCAAAGAGCATTTTGTTAGACACTTAGCCCAAAAAGACTAGGAAGTCAAGACCAGGAAGTCCAAGATCAGAGACGTTCCATTGGATTGATCTTTGCGGAATGGTATTTTGTAGTTGTAGTGGACTTGTAATTTAGTTGTCCTGGAATTGACATTACCCTCTGTTTTGGGATGTTTTTAGACAGCATTGGAAGACACACCATAGCCTGTGTGTCCCTCACTCCAGACCTTGTTAATAGATAGTTACTAGATTAGAACATAGCTGGGGACAGTTGTATTTTTAGAGAGATCTTGTTTGTTTTAGGAAACTTCGATCATTGCCAGTGTGGCCGAACGGCATCCATATCAGGAAGTCGTCAGTTTTCAGGCAAAGATTTTTTCAGTTTGCCTGAAATCTGGTGACTTCCTAATATGGACGCGGTCACATCTGCAGCCAATGAGATGTGAAAGTGTAGCTGGCAGATGTGAAGACAGGGAATGAACAAACAGTTGTAAGAGCTAACTAGGTTGTAAACATGGTATAGACTTCCTACTGCGTCTATCTTCACTGACCTGGAAATATTCTTGTCCCTGCTTCATTTTGATATTCATTTTTTGTGAGTCTCTGCTCTGACAAACAATGATAAAACTGATGTAGTACAAAATCAATCAGCCCCTCCAGAATACTGCAATGCTTTTTGTGATACTCTGCACTTATAATACAAATCTCTCTCAAATAATGTAGTCCACAAACAATGTAGTGTGTACGGCACAGTAATTCACTGGGGCCAAGCTTCCTGCCATACAGGACATCCAGGACCTATATACTAGGCGGTGTCAGAGGAAGGCCCAAAAAAATTGTCAAAGACTCCAGTCACCCAAGTAAGTCATAGACTGTTCTCTCTGCTACCGCACGTCAAGCGGTACCGAAGCGCCAAGTCTAGGTCCAAGAGGCTTCTAAACAGCTTCTACCCCCAAGCCATAAGACTGCTGAACAATTAATAAAATGGTCACCCGGACTATTTACATTGACACCCCCCTTTTGTTTTTACACTGCTGCTACTCGCTGTTTATTATCTATGCATAGTCACTTTACCCCCACCTACATGTACAAAATACCTTGACTAACCTGTACCCCCGCACATTGACTAGGTACCGGTACCCCCTGTATATAGCCTCATTATTGTTTTTTTATTGTTATTTTAGTTAATATTTTATCGACTCTATTTCTTGAACTGCATTGTTGGTTAAGGGCTTGTAATAAACATTTCACGGTGTTCGGCGCATGTGACAAATAACATTTGATTTGAAAGTATATCAAGACCATTGGGCCCCAGTCAGTCGTTTTCAGTGCTGCATGGCTTTGCATGGTCCCTGAGGTAGTGGTTACAAACTGGCACTGACTGACCTGGTCAACCAGAAGGCCACTACGTAGTGGATATGGCCACTATTTAGGACGAATGTTTCTCTCATCTTCGTTGACTGGAAAGGACAAAACGGTATTGCAACGTCGTCATCTAACGTTAACCGTAGGGTTTTCTGTACCGCTGGTTAATCCTGTGCAGCTACAAACAATACATGTTGATCTGCTAAATACATACGATGATATGTGACTTTATTGGAGTCAGGGTCCAGAAAATATGTTACTGGCCACATGACTGTTGCTCATTGTAGTATGTAGGCCTACTCATGTAGCAAAGGAATGCTTATAAATACGTTACCTGGATGCATTGGCTATGCTATTTACTATAGAATGAATGCATTAAATGGAAGTCCTGCAGTCCATCAATGTAATGAGGAAATAAAAGTTCGAGCAGAGTGACCAGAAGAAGAGTGATCTTTCCATTACAGATGTTCCTCTAACAAGAAGACGTGTGTCTGTTGACAGGAAAAAAGTGGTCATTCACTGAACAGTACGAGAATATGCAACAAGTTGTTTCACAGCTTCTGTTGAATAATAAGAAAGCAGAGAACTAACACCTTGTTGAGCGTTCATTAAGATTCCTTCATACTCCGTCACGTTTGTTGTGCATTTGGAAAATTTCACACACACGAAGATGACTCCGTCACGGAAAACACAGAGCTTCCTAATTATCTATAGACGGGTCAGAACCCGCAATTTCTTCATTTATTATGCGCCGTCAACTACTCTAGAAAATTTAGTAGATGGCATGCTGTCCGAAAGTGTTGACTGACCAATTTAGTGTCACGTGGTTATGCCCATTATGTAATCCTGTTCCGGAGTGCTGAGGAACCTGATAGGCAGCGTTTTGGTAAACATGTGTTTACAATAACGCCCTTTCCTGTGATTGAGTGTGTGACCTTGTTGAATTGAAAGAACGATGTGAAACAGTTCGAAATGTGCGATTATGTATCTGAACTAGGTAGGCCTGAGTTACCAATTTTAAACGATGCAAATTTAAGCTAGTGAACTTCAATGGAGCTTCTGATTTAGGGATCTGTTGAAATTGAAAAAAAGTATTTCCGGTATGTCTGCCTGAGTAAGTAAACTGTTTTAGACTGTCCTATTTTGTATGTGATTATTATGGATCCCC
>NW_019943485.1:46511-47959 GCF_002910315.2 Salvelinus sp. IW2-2015 | reverse complement strand
CTTTGCATGGTCCCTGAGGGTGGTGGTTACAGACTGGCACTGACTGGGACCTGGTCAACAGAAGTGCACTACGTAGTGGATATGGCACTATTTAGGACTGAATGTTCTCTCATCTTCGTTGACTGGAAAGGACAAAGTTGTATTGCAACGTCGTCATGRTAACGTTTAACCGTAGCGGTTTCTGTAGCCGCTGGTAATCCATGTGCATCTACAACAAMACATGTTGATCTGCTTAAAATACATTACGATGATGATGTGGACTTTATTTTAGGGTCAGGGTTCAGAAAATATTTTACATGATGTTGCTATTGTGTATGTAGGCCTACTCTGTAGCAAAGGGAATGGTTATAATGACGTTAKCTGGATGCATTGGCTATGCTATTGTAGATAGAATGAATGCATTACATTTGGAAGTCCTGCAGTCCATCAAGTTGTAATTGAGGAAATGAAAGTTGAGCAGAGCTTGACCATGAAGAGAGAGTGTCTTTCCTGATTAAGATGTTCTGCTAACAAAGAGAGACGTGTGTCTGTTGTACAGGGGGAAAAAAGGGTCATTCACTGAACAGTACGAGAATATGCAGAACAAGTTGTTTTCACAGCTTCTGGTTGAATAATAAGAACACAGAGAAATAACAGCCCTTGTTGAGCGTTATTAAGATTCCTTCATACTCCGGTCACGTTTGTTGTGCATTTGGAAAATTTCACACACACGAAGATGACTTCCTGTCACGGAAACACAAGAGGCTTCCTAATTATCTATAGACGGGGTCAGAGACCTGCAATTCTTCATTTATTATGCGCTGTCAACGTACTCTAGAAGAAATATAGTAGATGGCATGTGTCCGAAAGTGGTTGATTGACCAATTTTATGTGTCACGTGGTTATGCCCATTTATGTACATCCTGTCCGGAGTGCTGATGTAACCTGATAGGGCAGCTGTTTTGGGTAAAGCATGTGTTTACAATAACYCTGTCCTGGTGATTGATGTGTAGTGACCTTGTTGAATTGAAAGAAGATGTGAAACAGTTGCGAAATGTGGGAATTTATGTAGTGAACTAGGGAGGCCTGAGTTTGACAATTTTAAACGGATGCAAATTTATGTAGTGAACTTATGGAGCTTCTGTTTAGGGATCTTGTGAAATGAAAAAGTATTTTCCGGGTAGGTCTGCCTGAGTATAAGTAACTGTTAGACTTGTCCTATTTGTATGTGTATTTATTATGGATCCCCATTAGCTGCTTCCAAAGCAGCAGCTTCTCTTCCTGGGGTCCAGCATAATGAAGGCAGTTAATACCATTTTAAAACATTACAATACATTCACAGATTTCACAACACACTGTGTGCCCTCAGGCCCCTACTCCACCACTAGCACGTATCTACAGTACTAATTCCATGTGTATGTATAGTGCGTATGTTATCGTGTGTGTGTGTGTGTGTGTGTGTGTGTGTG
>NW_019943485.1:43610-45863 GCF_002910315.2 Salvelinus sp. IW2-2015 | reverse complement strand
ATATAAAGTGGCATTGTTTAAAGTGGCTAGTGATACATTTATTACATCCAAATGTTAATTATTAAAGTGGCTAGAGATTTGAGTCTGTATGTTTGCAGCAGCCACTCAATGTTAGTGATGGCTGTTTAACAGTCTGATGGCCTTGGGATAGAAGCTGTTTTTCAGTCGCTCGGTRCCAGGCTTTMGTTTGGTCACGTGTTATCTTACGGGTCAATGGAAATTGATAAAAAATGTATCACTAGCCACTTTAAACAATGCCACTTAATATAATGTATATGTATATACTGTGCTCTATATCATCTACTGCATCTTACCATCTTTATGTAATACATGTATCACTAGCCACTTTAAACTATGCACTTTTATGTTTACATACCCTACATTACTCATCTCATATGTATATACTGTACCCGATACCATCTACTGCATCTTGCCTATGCCGTTCTGTACCATCCCTCATTCATATATCTTTATGTACATATTCTTTATCCCTTTACACTTGTGTGTTTAAGGTAGTAGTTGTGGAATTGTTAGGTTAGATTACTCGTTGGTTATTACTGCATTGTCAGAACTAGAAGCACAAGCATTTCGCTACACTCGCATTAACATCTGCTAACCATGTGTATGTGACAAATACAATTTGATTTGATTTGACTTGCCTAGTTAAATAAAGGAAAAATAAATATGTTTTATTTGGGTCTTTTTAATTTACTACGTTGTTTGGCTCCAGCCCTTGGAAGCTCGGTGCATGTACAAAGAAAAATAACACAATTCAACAATTGATGGATGGTGACAAAAATAATGACATTGCCAGTAGTCATGTTAAGGTTTTCAGTGTTTTATTGGTGGAGTTGATGGATTTGCATGTGGCTGTGCATTATATAATGCCTACATAGGAAAGAGGATCTGATCATGCCTATAAGTATTATTAATCAATTCTTGATCCAATAAGACATACATCTGCTTGCATTGCTTGGTAGTGCATTAGCATGGTATGAGACAACATAAATAATACAATTTAATACAAAATAACAGTATTATCCTAAATTGAGACATGAATACAAATGTGTTATCACATCAACAACAAAATCTTTCAGAATGTACCTGTTTTCAGTATAGAATGTATACAGATTATATTACAACTCTTTGTGTTTTGTCTTAARGATTGTTCTTTAGTAGATATGATACTCAACAGTGTGTTAGTGACTGTTCTTTAGTAGATATTTGATACCAACAGTGGTTAAGTGACTGTTCTTTAGTAGATTTGATACTCAGACAGTGTGTTAGTGGACTGTTCTTTAGTAGATTGATCTCAACAGTGTGTTAGTGACTGTTCTTTAGTAGATATGATACTCAACAGTGTGTTAGTGACTGTTCTTAGTAGATATGATACTCAACAGTGTGTTAGTGACTGTTCTTTAGTAGATAGATACTCAACCGTGTGTTAGTGACTGTTCTTTAGTAGATATGATACTCAACAGTGTGTTAGTGACTGTTCTTTAGTAGATATTGATACTAACAGTGTGTTAGTGACTGTTCTTTAGTAGATATGATACTCAACAGTGTGTTTAGTGACTGTTCTTTAGTAGATATATACTCAACAGTGGTTTAGTGACTGTTCTTTAGTAGATATGATAACTCAACAGTGTGTTAGTGACTGTTCTTTAGTAGATATGATACTCAACAGTGTGTTAGTGACTGTTCTTAGTAGATATGATATCAACAGTGTGTTAGTGACTGTTCTTTAGTAGATATGATACTCCAAACAGTGTGTTAGTGACTGTTCTTTAGTAGATATGATACTCAACAGTGTGTACGTGACTGTTTCTTAGTAGATATGATACTCAACAGGTGTGTTGGTCCGAGAAAACATTAACTAGATAGTTGTTTTATGTTTGTGAAACCTTGAAATGAACACAATGAGAAGTGATTTTTTACAACATTTTTGAATGGGTATTGTATCAAATATATATCATGTAGCGTTTGAATTAGCGCTCATTAAACTGTTTTCATCACTGCCTTGTAACACATTCTTGTAAGTTGGAGCTACTGTACATGACTATATGGGGCTGCTGTACAGATTTGAGCACTTGCCAAGAATTGACATTCTGGGTATGTCTCACCTGTTCCATATAATATAATGATAATAATAATGATTTAGATAATAATAATATTGTTATATTATTTTATAATAACACAAATCTGTCAGTCAACCAAATGTATTTCTTAAAATCCCTTTTTTTTTGCATCACA
>NW_019943485.1:35769-39110 GCF_002910315.2 Salvelinus sp. IW2-2015 | reverse complement strand
TTCGGTGGTGCTCTTTCTTCCTTCTCCCGCTCGGAGCGGCGGGTTTTTCTGTTTGTTAAGAAGAAAAGGACGGTACTCTTGGCTGGCCCCCTGGCGTGGATTTAATTCGTAGGGTGAATGACATATACGTTAAGAATCGTTATCCGCTTCCCTTAGTCTCGTCAGCCTTCGTAGATTTTTGCGGAGCCCAGTTCTTTACTAAGTTGGACCTTCGTTAACGCTTTTACCATCTTCGTACCATTCAGAGAGGGGGACGATGGTAAAACGGCGTTTAACACTCCGTATAAGGGCATTTTTGAAATACGGCGGTTCTGCCTTCGGTTCTTGGGTCTTCTCGTGCTTAAATGCTCCAAGCTGTCTTTAAGTGCTATTTAGTTAATGTATGTACTGGAGAGACATGCTTGAACATTTTTTGTTTTCGTTTAACCTTGACGATATCCCTGATTTTTTCCACGTCACTCGAGAATTCATGTTCAGCACGTCGACGTGTACTCCAGCGCCTTTTAAGAGAATGGTGTCTCTACGTGAAGGCTGAGAAGTGCGCCTTTTCATGTCTCCTCTGTCACATTTCTCGGTTCTGTTATTTCCGCTGAAGGTCATTCAGCATGGATCCCGCTAAGGTCCAGGCTGTCAGCGATTGGCCCGTTCCTAAGTCACGTGTCGAGTTGCAGCGCTTTTTCTCGGTTTCGCTAATTTCTATCGGCGTTTCATTTCGTAATTTCGGTCAAGTGGCTTGCCCTCTCACAGCTCTGACTTCTGTCAAGACTTGCTTTAAGTGGTCCGTTTCCGCCCAGGGAGCTTTTGAATCTCCCTCAAGAAGCGTTTTACATCCGCCCCTATCCTTGTTACTCCTGACGTCACTAAACAATTCATTGTCCGAGGTTGACGCTTCAGAGGTGGGCGTGGGAGCCATTTCTGTCCCAGCGCTTCCAGTCTGACGATAAGGTCCATCCTTTGCGCTTACTTTCTCATCGCCTGTCGCCATCGGAACGCAAACTATGATGTGGTAACCGCGAACTGCTGCCATCGCTAGCCATAGGCGAATGGCGACAGTGGTTGGAGGGGGGCGACCGTCCCTTTTGTCGTTTGGACTGACCAATATGAACCTTGAGTACATCCGTTCTGCCAAAACGACTTTATGCACGTCAAGCTCGTTGGGCGTTGTTTTTCGCTCGTTTCGAGTTCGTGATTTTCCTATCGCCCGGGAAATAAGAACACCAAAGCCTGATGCATTATCCCGTCTCTTTAGTTCTTCTGTGGTTTCTCCACCGACCCGAGGGGATTCTCCTGAAGGCGTGTTGTCGGGTTGACTGTCTGGGGAATTGAGAGACAGGGTAAAGCAAAGCACTCACTCACACTGCGTCGCGCGCGCTTGTCCTAGTAACCTTCTGTTCGTTCCTGTCTCTACTCGTCTGGCTGTTCTTCAGGGCTCATTCTGCAAGTTAGCTGGCCATCCCGGCGTTCGGGGTACGCTTGCTTCTATTGCGCCAGCGGTTTTGGTGGCCTACTCAGGAGCGGGACACGCGCCGTTTCGTGGTGCTTGTTCGGACTGCGCGCAGACTAAGTCAGGTAACTCTCCTCCTGCCGGTCGTTCAGACCGCTTCCCATTCCTTTCTCGACATATGGTCTCACATCGCCTTAGACTTTATTACCGGTCTGCCTTCGTCTGCGGGGAAGACTGTGATTCTTACGGTTATCGATAGGTTCTCTAAGGCGGCACATTTCCATTCCCCTCGCTAAGCTTCCTTCCGCTAAGGAGACGGCACAAATCATCATTGAGAATTGTTCAGAATTCATGGCCTTCCGTTAGACGCGTTTCAGACAGAGGTCCGCAATTCACGTGTCAACAGTTTTGGAGGGAGTTCTTCGTTTGATTGGTGCTTCCGTCAGTCTCTCTTCCGGGTTTCATCCCCAGTCTAACGGTCAAGCAGAAAGGGCCAATCAGTCGATTGGTCGCATATACGCACCTTTCGTTTCGAAAACCCTGCGTCTTGGGCAGAACAGCTCCCCTGGGCTGAGTACGCTCACAACTCGCTTCCTTCGTCTGCTACCGGGCTATCTCCGTTTCAGAGTAGTCTTGGGTACCAGCCTCCTCTGTTCTCGTCCCAGCTCGCCGAGTCCAGCGTTCCCTCCGCTCAGGCTTTTGTCCAACGTTGTGAGCGCACCTGGAGGAGGGTCAGGTCTGCACTTGGCGTTACAAGGGCGCAGACTGTGAGAGCCGCCAAATAACGTAGGATTAAGAGTCCTAGGTATTGTCGCGGTCAGAAGTGGTGCTTTCCACTCGTAACCTTCCCCTTACGACAGCTTCTCGTAAGTTGACTCCGCGGTTCCATTGGTCCGTTCCGTGTCTCTCAGGTCGTCAATCCTGTCGCTGTGCGACTGCTTCTTCCGCGACATCTTCGTCGCGTCCACCCTGTCTTCCATGTCTCTGTGTCAAGCCTTTTTTTCGCGCCCCCGTTCGTCTTCCCTCCCCCCCGTCCTTGTCGAGGGCGCTCCCTATTTACAAGGTACGGAAGATCATGGACATGCGTTCTCGGGGACGTGGTCACCAGTACTTAGTGGATTGGAGGGTTACGGTCCTGAGGAGAGAGGAGTTGGGTTCCATCTCGGGACGTGCTGGACCGTTGTTGATTGATGATTTCCTTCGTTGCCGCCAGGGTTCCTCCTCGAGTGCGCCAGGAGGCGCTCGGTGAGTGGGGGGGTACTGTCATGTTTTGTCTTTGATCATCATGTCCTTGTCCCTGTGCTTCCCTCTGCTGGTCTTATTAGTTATTTCCCTCTTTCTATCCTCTCTCTCTCCTCCTCCCCTTCTCCTCTCCCCGTCTCTCTCTCTATCGTTCCGTTCCTGCTCCCAGCTGTTTCTCATTCTCCTAACGACCTCATTACTCTTTCACACCTGTCCCCTATTTGCCCTCTGATTAGAGTCCCTATTTCTCCCTCTGTGTTCCGCTTCTGTCCTTGTCGGATTCTTGTTTGATGTTTGCTGTCCTGTGTCCTTGTTCCGCCCTGTCGTGTTTTTGCCTTCTTCAGATGCTGCGTGTGAGCAGGTGTCTATGTCAGCTACGGCCTGTGCCTTCCTGAAGCGACCTGCAGTCTGTGTCGCGTCTCCCAGTCGTTCCTCTCTACTGACGAGAGGATTTCAGTTTCCTGTTATGGATTTACCTTTGATATATCCAGAAGAATCATTGTTTGTTTGATACTGAATAAAGACTCTGTTGCTATTACGTCGCTTTTGGGTCCTCATTCATCAGCATAACAAATGACTTCAATGTAAATGTAAATAATATAACATTTGAAATGTCTCTTTTGAAACGTTTGTTTTTTTGAAACGTTTGTTTTAA
>NW_019943485.1:5769-30769 GCF_002910315.2 Salvelinus sp. IW2-2015 | reverse complement strand
CTGCAGAGATGGTTGTCCTTCTGGAAGGTTCTCCATCTCCACAGAGGAACTCTAGAGCTCTGTCAGAGTGACCATCGGGTTCTTGGTTGCTCAGTTTGGCCGGGCGGAAAGCTCTAGGAAGAGACTTGGTGGTTCAAAATTCTTCCAATAAGAATGATGAGGCCACTTGTTCTTGGGACCTTCAATGCTGAAGACTTTTCTGGTACCTTCCCCAGATCTGTTTCTCAACACAACACAATGCCGTCTCTGAGCTCTACGGACAATTCCTTCGACCTCATTGCTTGGATTTTGCTCTGACATGCACTGTCAACTGTGGGACCTTCTATAGACAGGTGTGTGCCTTCCAAATCATGTCCAATCAATTGAATTTACCACAAGTGACTCCAGTCAGTTGTAGAAACATCTCAAGGATGATCAATGGAAAACAGGATGCACCCTGAAGCCTCAATTTTCAAGTCTCATAGCAAAGGGTCTGAATACTTTTTCTCTTTTTTAAAATACATTTATACAGTTTTCACTTTGGTATTGGGTGTAGATTGCTGAGTTTAAAAAAAAATTAATCCATTTTATAATAATGCTGTAACTAGGGTCTGAAAACTTTCCCAAGGCACTGATACTAGGTTATTAATGCACCTTGAGACTGTAACTCTCTGTCAGAAGACATACAGTACTAGGAAACACCAAGGGTCTGGGAAATTACTGACATTTCATCATATTGTTTTTCTACTGCCAGAATATAATTTGTCCTTAAACAAATGTTTTAGGTTGTGAAAGAACAAGATAAACCGAACTTTATATCGCTTCTCCTCACATGTCTTTATCCCAAGACCTGTGGTCTTATTCATTAGGTACAAAGTGAAAGACAACAGACTGAAAACAGGGTGCTGACTATCCTGGTCTGTCTGTCTGTCTTTTCTGACCTGCCAGGTCCTGGAAACATTCACCTGTGTATCTGGTCTTATTTATCCGTCTTGTCTCTCTGTCCTGTCTCTCTGACCTAGTAGGTCCCGAGTTCATTCGACCCTGTCTGTCTGTCTGTCTGTCTGTCTGTCTGTCTGTCTGTCTGTCTGTCTGTTGTCTGTCTGTCGTCTGTCTGTCTGTCTGTCGACCTAGCAGTCCTGAGTCATTCACACTGTCTGTCTGTCTGTTCCTGTCTCTTTGTCTCTCTGACCTAGTAGGTCCTAGTTCATGTCTGCTCTGTCTGTCTGTCTGTCTGTCTGTCTGTCTGTCTGTCTGTCTGTCTGTCTGTCTGTCGTCTGTCTGTCTGGTCTGTCTGTCTGACCTAGTAGTTTCTGTCTGTCTGTCTGTCTTTGGTTCTGGTCTGTCTGTCTGTCTGGTCTTCTGTCTGTCTGTCTGACCATAGTAGGTCCTGATTCATCACCCTGTGCTGTCTGTCCGGTCTGTCTGTCTGTCTGTTCTGTCTGTCTGTCTGTCTGTCTGTCTGTCTGTCTGTCTGACCTAGTAGGTCCTGAGCTCATTCACCCTGCTGTCTGTCTGTCTGTCTGTCTGATCTCGCGTCTGTTCTGTCTGTCTGTCTGTCTGTCTGTCTGTCTGTCTGTCTGTCTGACCTAGCAGTTCCTGAAGTCATTACTCTCTGACCTAGTAGTCCTGAGTAGCGTACTGTCTGTTCTTTGGTCTTCTGTCTGTCTGTCTTCTGGATACTGTCTGTCTGTGTCTGTGCTGTCTAGATCTGATCCTGTAGGTTCCTGATCATTCACCCCGTCTGTCTGTCTGTCTGTCTGTCTGTCTGCTCTGTCTTGTCTGGATTGTCTGTCTGTCTGTCTGTCTGTCTGTGTCTGTCTCGTCGTCTGTCTGCTCTGGTCTGTTCTGCTCTGTTCTGTCCTGTCTGGACCTAGCAACCGGTCCTGAGGCTCATTCTACCCTGTCGTCTGTCTCCTCAGACGATGCTACACAGGTACATGATGCCAGTGTTGTTGCTTATACGATGATAGTCATATGCTGTTGTGCTAAACACGCCCGTGAGCTAAGTAGTTAACGCATGTTGCTGAGTCTGGGTTTTACGCTTGACATTTCCTGTCATCTACTGTGTGCTGTACTAATCCATCTACCTCATCTAAGATCCGACACAATACATATCACAGACACTTGGGAATATACGGGTACACACCATTGTGTCTGTGGCATGAGTTTATCAATGAAGACGACATCAGACACAAGGGCTTAAGAGACATATCCTTAAGTACCTTAAACCCCAGAGCAATCACTCTGATGCAACACTCACCATCGCATGCTGGTCGATTGCACAAGCCTTCAAACGACCGAGCTCCTATGCATAACCTTGGGTCACAAAAGCTACCTCCTATAGACAGAGACATAGGAAGGTGACCAACGTGAGACACCGGTGTTCCTGGCCGCTCACCACCCCTTAAGATTAAAACGTCTCCCGTCCCCACCACTGCTGTGTTATATGTTCCACAGGTAGATAACAGATCCATCAGATGCGGTTACGTCTCTCTAATAATCTTGTCCCCTTCACCAAGTGCTCACCCGTCACGACAACCACCGGCCCCCAAGCACTCCTAACCCCACCTGCTTGTTGATGTAATTACTGTATGTTCGTGCGACATCTCATGCGTCCCTCAACCCCCAACCACTCCCAACCCCACCTATCTTGTGAGTTGTGTTGCTTGTATTCCTAGTCTCTCACCTTACATCATTTTCTTCGAATGTGTGTAAGTAAAAAGTAAACGTTGTCATTTGTTTTGAACTGTAACCTGGCCGTTTAGGGAACCTCTTTTGGCTCAAGAGCACATGTCCGTGTCCCCTCCTCTCTCCTCAGGTGGAGATTAAACAGCAGGAATATAGACCAGGATGAAGACAACCACTACACGTTGGTGGGAGGCAACCTGGTCATCTCTAACCCCATCAAGAACAAGCACGTTGGGAAGTACACCTGTAAGGCCACCAACGACTACGGCACTGTTGTCAGCAGAGAGGCCGCTGTCCAGTTTGGATGTGAGTGGAGTGGATTGGACGTGATTGGATGGGATCCCCGTCCCCATTGTTACGTAACACATTATCATTGGCAGGAAGGACGAAAGGATTTTTTTAGACCAGCCCCTTAGGCTAGGCTGTCATGCCTATGTGAGTGGAGCTGTGATTGACAGGCAGCACTGGCACATCATAACAGCTGTGGAAATGGAATTTGAATGGTCAAACTTTTTGAGGGTAGCATGACATGGAATCACTTCTGCTGAATCGATAGTAAGTTCACTTTGAAAGATGACAGTTGCAAATTACAAGCCTGCCAACTAGTTAAATGCAGGTCCTGGTTGTGAAATGGTTTTGAGAGAGAGGTTACAGGGTTTAAGWGTATTTGGAGGATCAGTGTTCTTACATAAATGAGGCGAGGGAGAGTGTGACAGTGGATTATCCAGGCTTGTTAATGAATCTGAACTCTCTCTGTCTTCCTCTCCCCACTCTCCCCCGTCACTCTCTCCCTCGCCTTCTCTCTTTCCCCCCCACCCTCTCTCTGTCCCCCCCCTCTCTTTCTCCAGACCTGGACTTCTTCTCCTCTGAGGAGAGAGAGGCGGTGTATGTGAAGGAGGGCCAGGGGGCAGTGCTGCTCTGCGCTCCTCCCCCACACTACCCAGGTAAGTGCTAGGCTAAGCTAACGGCTAATTATATGATGCTAGGTCATTGTTATGGCTAATGCTAATGCTAGACACAGATGGTGTCAAATGTATCTTAAGATGTCTTGAATAGTGGTCTATGTCATGTCTCAAAGTGTCTCAACACATCTCAACTGAAGTGTGAAGATGTGTGAGACATGGCTGGGTATAGTGTAGGATAGGATGAACTTAGTGTCCTGAGGGAAGATTCAAACCGATACATTACACATTCCATAATACACACATTGCACGTTACCCATCATACACATTGCACACTTTTCATATAGCCACATAGATATAATCAATTGCACATTTCCCTTAATTCAGTGAGTGGCCTACTAACCCAGCTCAGCTTTGCTGTAGAGGTATTTGATGGACATGGGAATGAAGGAGTGCTTAAACCTGTTTAGGGGACCCTATATCGTCTGTCTGAGGGGAGGAGGGACAATATAGTGTCTGTCTGAGGGTAGGATGGACTCTATAGTGTCTGGGGAGAGGAGGGACCCTATAGTGTCTGTTCTGAGGGGAGGAGGGACCCTATAGTGTCTGTCTGAGGGGAGGAGGGACCTTTAGTGTCTGTCTGAGGGAGGAGGGACCTTTAGAGTCTGTCTGAGGGGAGGAGGGACCTATTGTTGTCTGAGGGGAGGAGGGACCCTTTAGTGTCTGTCTGGGGGGGAGGAGGGACCCTTTAGAGTCTGTCTGAGGAGAGGAGGGACCCTATAATGTCTGTCTGAGGAGAGGAGGGACCCTATATGTCTGTCTGAGGAGAGGAGGGACCTATAGTGTCTGTCTGAGGAGAGGAGGGACCCTATAGTGTCTGAGGAGAGGAGGGACCCTATAGTGTCTGTCTGAGGAGAGGAGGGACTCTATAGTGTCTGTCTGGGGGGAGGAGGGACCCTATATGCGTCTGTCTGAGGAGAGGAGGGACCATAGCGTCTGTCTGAGGGGAGGAGGGACCTATTGTGTCTGTCTGAGGAGAGGAGGGACTCTATAGTGTTTGAGGGAGAGGAGGGACTCCTATAGTGTCTGAGGAGAGGAGGGACCCTATAGTGTCTGTCTGAGGAGAGGAGGGACTCTATAGTGTCTGAGGAGAGGAGGGACCTATAGTGTCTCGAGGAGAGGAGGGACCCTATAGATCTGAGGGAGGAGAGACCTATAGTGTCTTGAGGAGAGGAGGGACCCTATAGTGTCTGTCTGAGGAGAGGAGGGACCCTATAGTGTCCTGTCTGAGGAGAGGAGGGGACCTATAGCTCTGATGAGAGGAGGACCTAGGTCTGTCTGAGGAGAGGAGGGCCATATGCGTCTGAGGAGAGGAGAGACCCTATAGTGTCTGTCTGAGAAGAGGAGGGACCCTATAGTGTCTGTCTGAGAAGAGGAGGGACCCTATAGTGTCTGAGAAGAGGAGGGACCTATAGCATTGAGGAGAGGAGGGACCCTTTAGTGTCTGTCTGAGGAGAGGAGGGACCCTATAGTGTCTGAGGAGAGGAGAGACCCTATAGGCGTCTGAGGAGAGGAGGGACCCTAATAGTGTCTGTCGGAGGAGAGGAGGGACCGCTATAGCATCTGGGAGAGGAGGGACCCTTTAGTGTCTGTCTGAGGAGAGGAGGGACCCTATAGCGTCTGAGGAGAGGGGGACCCTATAGATCTGAGGAGAGAAGGGACCTATAGTGTCTGAGGGAGGGAGGGACCCTTTGTGTCTGAGGGAAGGAGGGACCTATAGTGTCTGTCTGAGGAGAGGAGGGACCCTTTACTGTCTGAGGAGAGGAGGACCCTTTAGTGTCTGTCTAAGGGGAGGAGGGACCCTATAGTGTCTGTCTGAGGGGAGGAAGGACCCTATAGTGTCTGTCTGAGGGGAGGAGGGACCCTATAGTGTCTGATGGGAGGAGGGAGTCTATAGTGTCTTTGGGGGAGGAGGGACCCTATAGCATCTGAGGAGAGGAAGGGACCCTTTAGTGTCTGTCTGAGGAGAAGGAGGGACCCTATAGCGTTGAGGAGAGGAGAGACCCTATAGCGTCTGAGGAGAGGAGGGACCCTATAGTTGTCTGCAGGGGAAGGAGGGACCCTTTAAGTGTCTGAGGGGAGGAGGGACCATAGTGTCTGTTCTGAGGAAGGGAGGGACCTTTACCTGTCTGAGGAGGGAGGGACCCTTTAGTGTCTGTCTGAGGGGAGGAGGGACCCTATAGTGTCTGTCTGAGGGGAGGAAGGACCTATAGTGTCTGTCTGAAGGGAGGAGGGACCCTATAGTGTCTAAGGGGAGGAGGGAGTTTTATAGTGTTGTCTGAGGGGAGGAGGGACCCTATACGCATCTGCGGAGAGGAAGGGACCCTTTAGTGTCTGTCTGAGGAGAGGAGGGACCCTATAGCGTCCTGAGGAGAGGAGAGACCCAAGCGTCCTGAGGAGAGGGAAGGGACCCTATAGTGCTCTGAGGGAGGAGGGACCTTTAGTGTCTGAGGGGAGGAGGAGTCTATAGTGTCTGTCTGAGGAGAGGAGGGACCCTATAGGGTCTGTCTGAGGGAAGGAGGGACCCCTATAGTGTCTGTCTGAGGGGAGGAGTGAGTCTATAGTGGTCTGTCTAGGGGAGGAGGGACCTATAGTGTCTGTCTGAGGGGAGGAGGGACCCTATAGTGTCTGTCTGAGGGGAGGAGGGACCTATAGTGTCTGTCTGAATGAGGAGGGACCTATCGTGTCCTGTCTGAGGAGAGGAGGGACCTATAGTGTCTGTCTGAGGGGGGAGGAGTCATGAGTGTCTGTCTGAGGGAGGAGGGAGTCTATAGTGTCTGTCTGAGGGGAAGAGGGACCTATAGTGTCTGTCTGAAGGGAGGAGGGACTCTATAGTGTCTGTCTGAAGGAAGGAGGGACCCTAAGTAGTGTCTGTCTGAGGAGGAGGAGTCTATAGTGTCTGTCTGAAGGGAGGAGGGAGTCTATAGTGTCTGTCTGAGGGGAAGAGGGACTCTATAGTGTCTGTTCTGAAGGAGGAGGGACTCTATAGTGTCTGTCTGAAGGAAGGCAGGGACCCTATACGTGTTGTCTGAAGGGAGGAGGGACCCTATAGTGGTCTGAGGGGAGGACGGGACCTATAGTGTCTGTCTGAGGGGAGGAGGGACCCTATAGTGTCTGTCTGAGGAGAGGGAGGACTAATACGTGTCTGAGGAGAGAGGCGCCTTATAAGCTCTGAGGAGAGGCAGACCTATAGTGTCTGTCTGAGGAGAGGAGGGACCTATAGTGTCGTGTTGAGGAGAGGAGGGACCTATAGCCGTCTGAGGAGAGGAGGAGACCCTATAGTGTCCTGTCTGAGGAGGAGGGACCCTATAGTGTCTGAGGAGAGGAGAGACCCTATAGTGTCTGTCTGAGAAGAGGAGGGACCCTATAGTGTCTGTCTGAGAAGAGATGGATATAGTGTCTGTCTGAGGAGGAGGGAGGCCTATAGTGTCTGTCTGAGGAGAGGAGGGACCCTATAGTGTCTGAGGAGAGGAGGACTCATAGTGTCTGAGGAGAGGACGGGACCCCTATAGCATCTGAGAAGGGAGGGACCCTATAGCATCTGGAGGAGAGGAGGGACCCTTTAGTGTCTGTCTGAGGGAAGCAGGACCCTATAGCCGTCTGGAGGAGAGGAGAGACCCATTGAGCGTCTGAGGGATGAGGGACCTATAGTTCTGTCTGAGAGAGGAGGGACCCTATAGCATTGAGGAGAGGAGGGACCCCTTTAGTGTCTGTCTGAGGAAGAGGCGGCACCTATAGCGTCTGAGGAGAGAGAGACCCTATAGTGTCTGAGGGGAGGATTGGAACCCTTTAGTGTCTACGGGAGGAGGGACCCTATTAGTGTCCTGCTGAGGAGAGGAGGACCCTTTACTGTCTGGGGAGGAGGGACCCTTATAGTGTCTGTCTGAGGGAGGAAGGACCCTATAGGTCTGTTGAGGGGGAGGACCCTAATAGTGTCTGAGTGAGGAGGGACCCTATAGTGTCTGTCTGAGAGGAGGAGGGACCCTATTAGTGTCTGTGAGGAGAGGAGGGACCCTATTAGTGTCTGAGAGAGGAGGAGGGACCCCTATAGCTCTGAGCGAGAGGAGTCTCTTAAGGTCTGAGGAGAGGAGGGACTCTATAGATGTGTCTGAGGAGAGAGGAAGGACCCTATAGTTGTCTGTCCTGAGCGGAGGAGGGACACCTATAGTGATCTGTCTGAGAGAGAGGAGGCCCTATAGTCTGTCTAGAGGGCAGGAGGGACCCTATAGTGTCTGAGGGAGGGAGGGACCCTATAGCTGTCTGAGGGGAGGAGGGGACCCATATTAGTGGACTGTCTGAGGGAGGAGGGACCCTATAGTGTCTGTTGAGGGAGGAGCGGACTCTATAGTGTCTGTCTGAGGGGAGGAGGACCCTATAGTGTACCTGTCTGAGCGGAGGAGGGACACTATAGTGTCTGTCTGAGGAGAGGCAGGGGCCCTATAGTGGTTGAGGGGAGGAAGGGACCCTATGTGTCTGAGGGGAGGAGGGACCCTATAGTGTCTGAGGGGAGAGGAGGGACCCTATAGTGTCTGTCTGAGGGAGGAGGGACCTATAGTGTCTGTCTGAGGGGGGAGGAGTCTATAGTGTCTGTCTGAGGGAGGAAGGATCTATAGTGTCTGTCTGAGGGGAGGAGCGGACCCTATAATGCTCTGCCCGAGGGGAGGGGGACCCTATAGCGTTGTCTGAGGGGTAGGAGGGACGTCTATAGTGTCTGTCTGAGGGGAGGAGGGACCTATAGTGTCCTTCTGAGGCGGAGGAGGGACCCTATAGCTGTCTGTCTGAGGGAGGAGGGACGTCTATAGTGTCTGTCTGAGGGGAGGAGGACCCTATAGTGTCTGTCTGAGGGGAGGAGGGCTATAGTGTCTGTCTAATTGGAGGAGGACCCTAAGTGTCTGTCTGAGGGAGAGGAGGAACCCTATAGTGTCTGTCTGAGGGGAGAGGGACCTTTATAGTGTCTGTCTGAAGGGGGGAGACTCTATAGTGTCTGTCTGAGGAGGAGGAGGGACCCTTAGTGTCTGAGGGGAGGAGGGACCCTATAGTGTCTGAGGGAGGAGGGACCTCTATACGTGGTTCTTCTGAGGGGAGGAGGGACCCTATAGTGTCTGTCTTGAGGGGAGGGAGGGACCTCTATAGGTGCTGTATCGAGGGGCAAGGAGGGAGCCTATAGTGTCTGTCTGAGGGGAGGAGGGACTATTTAGTGTCTGTCTGAGGGGAGGAGGGACTCTATACGTGTCTGTCTGAGGGAGAGGACCCTATATGGTCTGTCATGAAGGAGGAGGGACCCTATATATTGTCTGAGGGGAAGGAGGACCCTAACGTCGCTCTGTCTGAGGGGAGGAGGGACCCCTATAGTGTCTGTCTGAAGGAGAGGAGGGACCCTATAGTGTCTGTCTGAAGGAGAGGGACTATAGTGTCTGTCTGAAGGGAGGAGGGACCCTATAGTGTCTGTCTGAAGGAGGAGGGACCTATAGTGTCCTGAGGGAGGAGGGACCCTATAGTCGTCTGTCTGAGGGGAGGAGGACCCTATAGTGTCTGTCTGAGGGGAGGAGGGACCCTATCGTGTCTGAGGGGAGGAGGGAGTCTATAGTGTCTGTCTGAAGGGAGGAGGAGTCCTATAGTGTCTGTCTGAGGGCAGGGACCCCTATACTGTGTTTTTCTGAGGGAGGAGGGACCTCTATAGTGTCTGTCTGAGGGAAGGGGGACCCTATAGTGTCGAGGAGAGGAGGGATCCTTATAGTGTCTGTCTGAGGAGAGGGGGACGCCAATAGTGTTGAAGGGGGGAGTTAATCTGAGTGGAGTACATGTCCGGGGTCTGATGTCATTTTCTGTGCTTATCTGTTCCACGGTCTGTTTTAAAAATAATCAGTGAGTCTTGTGTCTGTAGGAATGCTATGGTCTGTAGCATTGCATCTATTACATGTGTCTCTAGGGTAGTATCATATCCAAACCTAGCAGTATGTTAAAAGTGATAGTCATAGCAGTGAAAATCAGTAAAAGTATGCCCCCTGCTGGTACATGGCTGTACTACTCCTCAATCATATAGGCTCTGAGGCTGCCTCTGACACATCATATTGCATGCTATTTTCTCACACTGTTGCCCAGAGCTGAGTTTGGCACCTCTAGTCTCAGTGTAGGGCTGTGTGAGACAAAATCAGCTGTTTATAGTGCTGTTTTATGTCTTTTTTATCGTTTCGCTCTGTATTTTTCGTCAATGGTACTTTACACTGATCRGTTCAGGTTTTCCTCTCTGAGTCGTGTCTTAGCCATATTTGGTCTCCTTTGGAACTGTCTAATTCTTCCTCTTTGATCATTGTTAAACAAACCTAATTGGGATCAAACGGGAGCTCTACCAGAATACTCTACAGCAGACATTCATATTCATGTTATGCAAATTCATCCAGCCAAACCAATCTGTGAAACCATGGTAACGTCTTTCAGCTGCCTCCGTGGGTACAGAATTACAGTTCCTGAGTGAGATTTGTCCTTTTCAGCTCCTTACACAGCATCATGACGTCAGTTAGATATTAGAGCATCAAATGGTTGAGAGAGAGAGAGAGAGAGAGAGCGAGAGAGAGGGACAGAGAGAGTCAGTGAGAGAGAGAGAGAGTCAGTGAGAGAGAGAGTCAGTGAGAGAGAGAGTCAGTGAGAGAGAGAGTCAGTGAGCACAGTCTGGAGAGAGATATAGATGTCTAATAATCTTTACATACTTTTGTTCTGTGTCAACCCCAGCCAAACACAGCTGTACTGATGGCCTGGTTATGTAACCACCGTAGTTGCTGGAAAGGAAAATATATATGCTATGGTTAGAATTTAAAGATGTGTACTATAGGCTAATATCCTTGGTCAGGAGGAAGGTGTGAAACCGGTGTAAGAGCCAGCTCCTCAGCTTTCCTCCTGGCTCCACCTCATATTGACTCACTACCCTCTTCCTCCATGACTGATAGGTTGAGGGTTGTATATGTTGTCTCTGTAGACGAGCTGTCATTCCGCTGGATTCTGAATGAGTTCCCCYTCTTCATCCCTCTGGATAAACGTCGCTTCATCTCTCAGATGACGGGGAACCTCTTCATCTCTAAGGTAAACTTCTAACTTGTCTTGTCTTTGGTTGTGTCCCAAATCACATCCTATCCCCTATCTGCAATGTTGTGGGGCATTTTCAAACAGTACATTTATATTTTCCAACGGGGCTATACATTTGGGTGAGGTTTTTTTCTCYCCTGAGTAGCCTTGTTTCCCTGCCAAAAATACAATMTAACCATCCAGTGTTCASTGAAATAACAACACAATGTCAAATACAGGTAGCCTAGTCAAATAATTAACATCCAATCACATTAACCGTTACTCTCTCGCGGGAAACCTTCAGTATTGCGCAGACATTTAGAAACGAAACATGACAATTTGAAAAATAAACCACAGGAGTTTTTTGAGCGAGAATAAAGACGACTTTTGAGTAGTAAGACATGTATAAAAGCAACAGATACCATTAATAAGAAGGGGCTAGAAGCGTCTTATATGGTGAGCTGCCGAGTGGCTGGGACAGGCCAGCCCCATACTATTGTGGAGGACTTAATTCTTCTTGCTGCCAAAATATGGCCAAAAAAACTATACAGACAATTTCTTCATCAAACAACACTGTTTCACGACGCATCAGTGACATGGCAGGAGACGTTTTGAGACAATTACTGCTTCGCATACAAGCCAGTGAATTCTATGCGTTACAACTGGATGAGTCAACAGACGTGGCGGGCCTTGCCAGCTCCTGGTATATGTCCGTTACATTTATAGGGGGTCAATTAAGGAAGACATCCTCTTCTGCAAACCACTGGAAACCAGGACAACAGGAGAGGATATTTGTAAAGTACTGGACAGCTTTGTGACATCAAATGGACTTGTGGTCAAGATGTGTTGGTATCTGTACTGYTGGRGCAAAAGCCATGACAGGGAGACATAGTGGAGTGGTAACGCGTGTGCAAGCAGTTGCTCCTGACACCACTTGGGTACACTGCAGCATCCACCGAGAGGCTCTTGCTGCCAAGYGAATGCCTGACAGCRWGAAAYACGTTTTGGACACHACTGTGAAAATGGTTAACTTTGTTAAAGCAAGGCCCCTGAACTCTCGTGTATTTTCTGCATTATGCAATGATATGGGCAGCGACCATGTAACGCTTTTACAACATACAGAAGTGCGCTGGTTATCAAGGGGCAAATTATTGACCAATTTTTTTTTATTGAGAGACGAGCTTAAAGTTTTCTTTACTGACCATAATTTTCACTAGTCTTACCGCTTGCATGATGAAGAGTTTCTCACATGACTGGCCTATCTGGGTGATGTTTTTTCTCACCTGAATGAAATGAATCTAGGATTACAGGGACTCTCCGCAACTATATTCAATGTGCTGGACAAAATTGAGGCTATGATTAAAAAGTTGGAGCTCTTTTCTGTCTGCATTAACAAGGACGACACACAGGTCTTTCCATCATTGTATGATTTTTTGGGTGCAAATTAACTCAAGCTTACGGACAATGTCAAATGTGATATAGCGAAGCACCTGAGTGAGCTGGGTGCGCAATTACGCAGTTATTTTCCCGAAACGGACGATACAAACAYCTGGATTCYTTATCCCTRTCATGCCCTGCCTCCAGTCCACTTACTGATATCTGAACAAGAGAGCCTCATCCAAGTTGCAAAAAGCAGTTCTGTGAAAATTGAATTTAATCAGAAGACACTGACAGATTTCTGGATAGGGCTGRGCTCAGAGTTTCTTGCCTTGGAAAATCATGCTGTTAAGACACTGATGACCTTTGCAACCACYTACCTATGTGAGAGTGGATTCTCGGCCCTCACTAGCATGAAAACTAAATACAGGCACAGACTGTGTGGAAAATGATTTAAGACTGAGACTCCCTCCAATACAACCCAACACTGCAGAGTTATGTGCATCCTTTCAAGCACACCCTTCTCATTAACCTGTGGTGAGCTATTCACATGTTTTATAAAAAAATAAGGTTTTATATGTAAGATGGCTAAATTAAGATCAACATTATTGATTTATTATTATATTATTATTTCTGTCCCGGTCCTATTAGAGCTCTGTGTCACTTTCCACGAGCCGGGTTGTGACAAAAACTAAAATTAATAAATGTATTGTATATGTAAGATGTAAGTGTGTGTGACAGGCTTACAATGATGGCAAAAAACAACATTTGAGATTGCGCTGACCCTGGTGCTAGAGAGGTACGCAGCTGGAGGTTGAATGTTTGAAGGGGTACGGGACTATACGGTACGGGAACCACTGCCCTATATAGTGCATTAGTTGTGTTTTCATGAATTGTTGATGTCTGTCACCAGGTGGACTCGTCTGACAGCGGAAACTACTCCTGCTTTGTCTCCAGTGCCTCCATCTCCAAGAGCGTCTTCAGCAAGTTCATCCCCCTCGTCCCCCTGGCAGAACGTTAGTTTCTGTTTTCCTCTACGTTGAGATAGAAACCTGTTACGTAATGGCTACCACAACATCCACCAGTCTGCACATACCATTTGTCTCCCAGGCTGAACGTTAGTTGTTGGTTTTGTTACCTATTAAAAAATAGGAATCAGTAAAGATAGTCCTCCCATTATTCAGCATCATGCATATACCCTACAACTTATAAGATCACCTTGATCACTATCTAAGTTTTAGTCCTCACATTACCTACTGTCTGTAGTTTGCTTCGTTTWGCTTAGGACAGAGTTTGTCCAAAGAGTTGGTCCATCTTAAGACCAGAGAACCACACATGAACCTAAGAGAGGATGAATCTCAGGGATAAGAGAAATAGGGTTAGTCGGGCGGACTCCATCTCTGGAGTCAGAGACCACAGCTGAAGTGTGGAGAGAGAGCCTTTTGTTGTATGTTTGTCTGAATATGGAAAAAGCTTGAGAAAAAGATTAAGAGAATCCTAATCCTAGAGTTTACCTAGAGCTCACCTAGAGCTCACCTAGATGGCTAACACTAACTCAAAATGCACCTATGTATCTTGGAACACTTTAGTGAATAGTCACATTTATTAGGTGGTTTTCTCAAGTTAGAATTCCKGATATTAGTTTAAATTATTCTGTTGGAGTTACTGTCAAAAGAACAGCACCATTTTAGGGAGGACATCATTTTTCCACCCCAAAATAATGTTAAGCCAAATGGAATCTGTGCCTCCCCACTTACAAGAAGGATGGGATCTATGCTAATGTTCTAGATTGAACGTTCTAGATTGAACCTGGAGTTCACCTGGAGTTCACCTAGAGCTCACCTGGAGTTCACCTAGAGTTCACCTAGAGTTCACCTAGAGTTCACCTAGAGCTCACCTAGAGCTCACCTGGAGTTCACCTAGAGCGCACCAAGAGTTCATCTGGAGTTCACCTAGAGCTCACCTGGAGCTCACCTAGAGTTCACCTAGAGCTCACCTAGAGTTCACCTAGAGTTCACCTAGAGCTCACCTAGAGCTCACCTAGAGTTCACCTAGAGCTCACCTAGAGTTCACCTGGAGTTCACCTAGAGGTCATGTGAGGTTAGGTATGAGAATTACCCAAGGAGTTGGATAGAGCACAAACAGTATAGGGATCAGTCTAGCATGTTGTGTTGTAGTTGAGAAGGTTGTAGGGGTGAACAGTAGTGTACTTAACAACACTTCAGGAGCTCTATGCTCTGTCATGCATATGTTATACCATGACTACATCACCATACTATAACAGGGGCCTCTGGCTGTGTCGTGGCCCATATCTAGCACTGCACTGTTACAACTCATCATGAAGGGCAAACTGAGCTGGAAGCATTGGTGTGTGCGTGTGTGTGGTGTGTGTGTGTGTGGTGTGTGGTGTGTGTGTGTGGTGTTGTGTGTGTGTGTGTGTGTGTGTGTGGTGTGTGTGTGTTGTGTGTTGTGTGGTGTGTGTGTGTGTGTTGTGTGGTGTGTGTGTGTGTGGGTGTGTGTGTCTGAGTGGTGTGTGTGTGTGTGTGTGTCTGAGTGTGTGTGTTGTGTGTGTGGTGCGTGCAACACAGCTAACCTATCCTACCGGAGACAACCATTTACAATGAAGTGCCTCCAACCAAATGCATCACCTTGTCACCACACAGAGTGAACTAACGTATTGCTGCTGGTCTAAGTTGTGTTATGAATAAACAGGTGACTCCACTTGTTTCTATTTCCTGTTTCTCCACCAACCAGGCCCAATAAGGAAGTACCCTGCTGATATCAAAGTCAAGTTCCCAGACACCTTTGCACTGGTGGGCCAGAACATCACACTGGAATGCTTCGCCCTGGGAAAGTAAGTCTCGATATAACCAGTGCATTGTTACAAGTACATTTTGAAGTAGACAGAGAATCAATGATATTATGTATGCAAACTATTACGGACTACAAAGGGAAACCCAGCCGCGAGCTGCCCAGTGACATGAGTCTACCAGACGAGCTAAATGCCTTTTATGCTCTCTTCGAGGAAAGCACTGAAGCATGCATGAGAGCACCAGCTGTCCGGATGACTGTGTGATCACGCTCTCCGTAGCCAATGTGAGCAAGACCTTTAAACAGGTCAACATTCASTTGGCCGCGGGGCCAGATGGATTACCATGACGTGTACTCAGAGCATGCGCGGACCAACTGGCAAGTGTCTTCACTGACATTTTCAACCTCTCCCTGACCGAGTCTGTTATACCCACATGTTTCAAGCAGACCCCCATTGTCCCTGGGCCCAGGGAAGCGAAGGTAACCTGTCTAAATGACTACCGCCCCGTAGCACTCACGTCGGTAGTCATGAAGTGCTTTGAAAGGCTGGTCATGGCTCACATCAACACCATCATCCCAGAAACKCTAGACCCACTCCAATTCGCATACCGCCCCAACAAATCCACAGATGATGCAATCTCAATTGCACTTCACACTGCCTTTCCCACCTGGACAAAAAGAAACACCTATGTGAYAATGTTATTCATTGACTACAGCTCAGCGTTCAACACCATAGTGCCCACAAAGCTCATCACTAAGCTAAGGACCCTGGGACTAAATATCTCTCTGCGACTGGATCCTGGACTTCCTGACGGGCCACCTCCATGTAGTAAGGGTAGGTAACAACACATCTGCCACACTGATCCTCAACACAGGGGCCCCTCAGGGGTYCGTGGTTAGTCCCCTCCTGTACTCCCTGTTCACTACTGCATGGCCAAGCACGACTCCAACACCATCGTTACATTTGCTGATGACACAACAGTGGTAGGCCTGATCACCGACAACGATTAGATCACCGATGAGGCGGCCTATAAGGAGGAGGTTAGAGACCTGGCTGTGTGGGGCAGGACAATAACCTCTCTCTCAATGTGAGCAAGACAAAGAAGATTATCGTGGATTACAGGAAAAGGAGGGTCGAACATTCCCCCATCCTCATCGAGGCTGGAGTGGAGCGGGTTGAGAATTTCAAGTTCCTTGGTGTCCACATCACCAACAAACTATCATGGTCCAAACACATCAAGAAGGTCGTGAAGAGATTATGACAACATCTTTTCCCCCTCAGGAGACTGAAAAGATTTGGCATGGGTCCTCAGATCCTCAAAAGGTTCTACAGCTGCACCATTGACAGCATCCTGACTGGTTGCATCACCGCCTGGTATGGCAACTGCTCGGCATCCAACCATAAGACGCTACATAGGGTAGTGTGTACCCTCTGTAGGCCCAGTACATCACTGGGGCCAAGCTTCCTGCCATCCAGGACCTACAGTACATGTCAAAAGTTTGGACACACCTACTCATTCAAGGGTTTTTCTTTATTTGTACTATTTTCTACATTGTAGAATAATAGTGAAGACATCACAACTACGAAATAACACATATAGAATCATGTAATAACCCAAAAAGTGTTAAACAAATCAAAAAATATTTTAGATTTTTCAAAGTAGCTACCCTTTGCCTTGATGACAGCTTTGTACACTCTTGGCATTCTCTAAACCAGCTTCATGAGGAATGCTTTTCCAACAGTCTTTAAAACATTTTTTTTTTACCTTTATTTAACTAGGCAAGTCAGTTAAGAACAAATTCTTATTTACAATGACGGCTTACACCGGCCAAACCCAGATGATGCTGGGCCAATTGTGCACCGCCCTATGGGACTCCCAATCACGGCTAGTTGTGATACTGCCTGGATTCACACCATGGTGTCTGTAGTGATGCCTCTAGCACTGAGATGCAGTGCCTTAGACCGCTGCGCTACTCAGGAGCCCCAGTCTTGAAGGAGTCTTGAAGGAGTTCTCACATATGCTGAGCATTTGTTGGCTGCTTTTCCTTCACTCTGCGGTACAACTCATTCCAAACCATCTCAATTGGGTTGACGTCTGGTGATTGGGGAGGCCAGGTCATCTGATGCAGCACTCCATCACTCTCCTCCTTGGTCAAATAGCCCTTACACAGCCTGGAGGTGTGTTGGGTCATTGTCCTGTGGAAAAACAAATGATAGTKCCACTAAGCGCAAAGCAGATGGGATGGCTATTGCTGCAGAATGCAGTGGTAGCCATGCTGGTTAAATGTGCCTTGAATACTAAATATATCACAGACAGTGTCACCAGCAAAGCACCCCCACACCATCACATCTCCTCCTCCATGCTTCACGGTGGGAACCACACATGGTGAGATCATCCATTCACCTACTCTGCGTCTCACAAAGACACGGCGGTTCATTTGACTCTCAGACCAAAGGACAGATTTCCACGGTCTAATGTCCATTGATCGTGTTTCTTGGCCTAAGCAAGTCTCTTCTTCTTATTGGTGTCCTTAGTTGTGGTTTCTTTGCAGCAATTCAACCATGAGGCCTGATTCACACAGTCTCCTCTGAACAGTTGATGTTGAGATGTGTCTGTTACTTGACTATGTGAGCATTTATTTGGGCTGCAATTTCTTAGGCTGTAACTCTAATGAACTTATCCTCTGCAGCAGAGGTACTCTGGGTCTTCCTTTCCTGTGGTGGTCCTCATGAGAGCCAGTTTCATCATAGCGCTTGATGGTTTTGCAACTGCACTCTCTTTGCTTATTTGAGCTGTTCTTGTCATAATATGGACTTGGTCTTTTAACATAGAGCGTATCTTCTGTATCCACCCATACCATGTCACAACACAACTGATTAGTTCAAATGCATTAACTCTAACGAGTCACAAACCCGGATCCGGGATCCCCCCCATCAAAAAGCTGACTAGCATAGCCTAGCCTAAAGCCACAGGGATATCATATAATAAATGTTCATGAAATCACAAGTCCAAGACACCAAATGAAAGATACACATCTTGTGAATCCAGCGATCATTTCTGATTTTTAAAATGTTTTACAGGGAAGACACAATATGTATTTCTATTAGCTAACCACCATAGCAAAAGACACAACTTTTTTTTCCCACCTTTTTTTCCTGCATAGGTAGCTATCACAAATTCGACCAAATAAAGATATAAATAGTCATAACCAAGAAACAACTTCATCAGATGACAGTCTGATAACATATTTATTGTATAGCATATGTTTTGTTCGAAAAATGTGCATATTTCAGGTATAAATCATAGTTTTACATTGCAGCACCATCACAACTCTCACCAAAGCAACTAGAATAACTACAGAGAGCAACGTGAATTACTAAATACTCATCTAAAACATTTATGAAAAATACACAGCGTACAGCAAATGAAGACAAAGATCTTGTGATCCAGCCATATTTCAGATTCTTTAAGTGTTTTACAGCGAAAACCAATTTAGCATTATTTAGCTTACTACAATAGCCAACCACACAGGCAGCATTGATTCATGCACGTTAGCGATATGGCGAATAAACCAGCAAATGTAGGATGTGAAATGCTACTAGTTAGCGGTACGCGCTACTAGCGTTCAATCAGTTCGTCACTTGCTCTGAAACCAGAAGTAGTGTTGCACCTTCTCTCAAGGGCCGCGGCTTTTGCTGGAGCGTGGTAACGACGCTTCGTGGGTCATTGTTGATGTGTGAGAGGGTCCTGTCCGCAGAGGTCGGGGCGAGGGACGTTAAAGTTATACTGTTAAAAAGATATACATTTTTTCATACCTTCTCAAAACTTCATCAGATGACAGTCCTATAACATCATATTCATAAATATATTGTTTGTTCGAAAATGTGCATATTTAGCGGCACAAATCGTGGTTATACAATGAGAATAGTAGCCAAGCTGCCAACAAAATGTCGGGAGAAATCTTGGGAGAGGCACCTAATCTAATCAATAACTAATCATAAACTTGACTAAAAATACAGGTTGGACAGCAAATGAAAGATACATTAGTTCTTAATGCAACCACTGTGTTAGATTTTTTAAATTAACGTTACTACGCATACAGCGTGCGCTAAAGCGAGACCGCACCGAAATTAATGCCGGAATAATAGTTTTACATTTTTCAACAGAACAACGAATTACATCATAAATAGTTCTTACTTTTTGATGAGCTTCCATCAGAATCTTGTGCAAGTGGTCCTTTGTCCAAAGTCATCGTTGCTCGGTTGTAGATTGCCGTCTTCAAACTTAGGAATTAGCAGCAAACATTAGCTGTGGAAGACGTGTCCCTCCCATAACGCAGCAAAGAAATATCCGAAAATCGCAATATACTGATATAAACTGATATTCGGTTTAAAATAACTACATTATGATGTCTTTAACCTATATCGAATAAATCAGAGCCGGATATATCTAAGGCCTATAACGAGAGCTTTTCAGAATGCCATCCTGAGGTCTGTCTTGCGCCATGACGAACGTTGAAAGAGCGCACCCCGGTTCCATGAGGCCTTTATATGGCCTCAGATCTGCCTAGCAACCATTCCAATTCTCACTGCTTACTGACATCTAGGGGAAATCGTAATGCAGTGCATGTCGACTCATAGATTACATGCAATTTAATAAACGACCCTGGAACAGAGCATCGATTTCAGATTTCTCACTTCCTGACAGGAAGTTAGCTGCAACTTGAGTTCTGTTTTACTCACAGCATATAATTCAAACGGTTTAGAAACTAAGAGTGTTTTCTATCCAATAGTAATAATAATTGCATTTGTACGAGCAAGAAATTGAGTACGAGGCAGTTTAATTCTGGGAACGAATTTTTACAAAGTCGAATTGGCGCCCCCCTATTGACAAGAAGTTTTAAGAAGGAAGAAATTCACAAATTAACACAACTGTTAACTGAAAATGATTCCAGGTGACTACTCACATGAGCTGGTTGAGAGAATGGGAAGAGTGTGCAAAGCTGTCATCAAGGCAAAGTGTGTCTACTTTGTTTAACACTTTTTGTGTTTTTCATGTAGAAAATAGTAAAAAATAAAGAAAAACCCTGAGAATGAGTAGGGGGTCAAACTTTTGACTGATACTCTATATCGAAGCGGTGTCAGAGGAAAGCCGCAAAAATTGTCAAAGACTCAGTCCCCAAGTCATAGACTGTTCCCTTGCTACCGCACAGAGCGGTACGAAGCACAAGTCTAGGTTCAAAAGGCTCCTTAACAGCTTCTACCAGCCTAAGACTGCTGAACATTCATAAAATGGCACCTGGATTAGTTTCACCACTTAGCACTCGGCCATGCTCATTTAGATCCACCCCTTCGACTATTCATGACACCCGCCCTCCTTTGATTTTCTGCTACTCGCTGTTTATTATCTATGCATAGTTACTTTACCACTACTACATGTACTTTAGTTTATTTAGTTAATATTTCCTTAACTCTATTTCTTAAACTGCATCGTTGGTTAAGGGCTTGTAATAGGCATATTCGGCGCATGTGACAAATAACATTTGATTTGATTTTGATTTGATCCTTGCTCAGACCTAGAGTATGACGTGGTTTATTGAATGCACTGTGTATAAAATATTCACATGAAAAGCTATGTGTTTACAGTGCCTTTGCGAAAGTATTCACCCCCTTGGCATTTTTCAATTTTGTTGCCTTACAACTTACACTTTTTTGGGGGAGTTTGTATCATTTGATTAACATAACATGCTACCACTTTGAAGATGCTAAATATTTTTTTCTTGTGAAACAAGAAAAAGGACAAAAAACTCGACAACTTTAGCGTGCATAACTATTCACCCCAAAGTCAATACTTTGTAGAGCCACCTTTTGCACAATTACAGCTGCAAGTCTCTGGGTATGTTCTATAGCTTGGCACATCTAGCCACTGCTCCAGCTCCTTCAAGTTGGATGGTTTTTGCTGGTGTACAGCATTTTAAGTCCTACCACAGATTCTCAATTGAATTGAGATCTGGGCTTGAATGGCATTCAAGACATTTAAATGTTCAACTTAAACACTCGAGTGTTGCTTCAGCAGTATGCTTAGTGTCATTGTCCTGCTGGAAGGTGACCTCCCGTCCCAGTCTCAATCTCTAGAAGACTGAAACAGGTTCCCTCAAGAATTTCCCTGTATTTAGCTCCATCCATCATTCTTCAGTTCTAACCAGTTTCCCAGTCCCTGCAGATGAATACATCCCCACAGCATGATGCTGCCACCACCATGCTTCACTGTGGGGATGGTATTCTCGGGGTGATGAGAGATGTTGGGTTTATGCCAAAAGCTACATTTTAGTCTCATCTGACCAGAGTACCTTCCTCCATATGTTTTGGGGAGTCTCCCACATGCCTTTTGGCGAACACCAAACGTGTTTGCTTATTTTTTTCTTTAAGCAATGGCTTTTTTTTCTGGCCACTCTTCCATAAAGCCTAGCTCTGTGGAGTGTACGGCTTAAAGTGGTCCTATGGACAGATGCTCCAATCTCCCTGTGGAGCTTTGCAGCTTCTTCAGGGTTTCTTGTCTCTTTGTTGCCTCTGATTAATGCCTCCTTGCCTGGTCCATGAGTTTTGGTGGGTGGACCCTCTCTTGGCAGGTTTGTTGTGGTGCCATATTCTATCCAGTTTAAAAAAATGTATTTAATGGGCTCAGTGGATGTTCAACGTTTCTGATGTTGTTCTTATTAATCAACCCTGACTGTACTTCTCACACTTGTCCTGACCGGTTTGGAGAGCTTCTTTGTCTTCATGGTGCCACTTGCTTGTGGTGCCCTGCTTGGTGTAGCAGACTCTGGGGCATTCAGAACAGGTTATATACTGAGATATGTGACAGATCATGTACACTTAGATTGCACACAGGTGACTTTATTTAACTCATTATGTGACTTCTGAAGGTAATTGGTAGCACCAGATTCTTATTTAGGGGTTCATGCAAAGAGGGTGAATCATACAGTTGAAGTTGGAAGTTTACATACACCTTAGCCAAATACATTTATACTCAGTTTTTCACAATTCCTGACATTAATCCTAGTAAAAAGTCCCTGTCTTAGGTCAGTAGGATCACACTTTATTTTAAGAATGTGAAATGTCAGAATAATAGTAAACGCTTTTATTTCTTTCACATTCCCAGTGGGTCAGAAGTTTACATACACTCAATTAGTATTTGGTAGCATTGCCTTTAAATTAGTTTAACTTGGGTCAAACGTTTCCGGGTAGCCTTCACAAGCTTCCCACAATAAGTTGGGTGAATTTTGGCCCATTCCTTCTGAAGAGCTGGTGTAACTGAGTCAGGTTTGTAGGCCTCCTTGCTTGCGCACGACTTTTTTCAGTTCGGCCCACAAATTCCCATAAGGATTGAGGTCAGGGCTTTGTGATGGTCCACTCACATACTTGCCTTTGTTGTCCTTAAGCCATTTTGCCCACAACTTTGGAAGTATGCTTGGGTGCATTGGTCCATTTAGAAGACCCATTTGTGACAAGCTTTAACTTCTGACTGATGTCTTGAGATGTTGCTTCAATATATCCACATAATTTTCATGCCCTCATGATGCCATCTATTTTGTGAACGTGCACCAGTCCTCCTCGCAGCAAAGCCCCCCACAACATGATGCTGCCACCCCCGTGCTTCACGGTTGGGATGGTGTTCTTCGGCTTGCAAGCCTCCCCCTTTTTCCTCCACACATAACGATGGTCATTATGGCCAAACAGTTCTATTTTAGTTTCATCAGACCAGAGGAATTTCTCCAAAAAGTATGATCTTTGTCCTCATGTGCAGTTGCAAACCGTAGTCTGGCTTTTTTATGGCGGTTTTTGAGGCAATGTCTTCTTCCTTGCTGAGCGCGGCTTTTCAGGTTATGTCGATATTGGATTGTTTTTACTGTGGACATAGATACTTTTGTTACCTGTTTTCCTCCGCATCTTCACAAGGTCCTTTGCTGTTGTTTCTGGGATTGATTTGCACTTTTTCGCCACCAAAGTACGTTCATCTTCTAGGAGACAGACACGTCTCCTTCCTGAGCGGTATGACGGCTTGTGTGGTCCCATGGTGTTTTATACTTGCTTACTATTGTTTGTACAGATGAATGTGGTACCTTCAGGCGTTTGGAAATTGCTCCCAAGGATGAACCAGACTTGTGGAGATCTACAAAAAAACGATGCAGGTCTTGCCTGATTTCTTTTGATTTTCCCATGATGTCAAGCAAAGAGGCACTGAGTTTGAAGGTAGGCCTTCAAATACATACCACAGGTACATCTCCAATTGACTCAAATTATGTCATTAGCCTATCAGAAGCTTCTAAAGCCATGACATAATTTTTCTGGAATTCTCCAAGCTGTTTTACAGGCACAGTCAACTTAGTGTATGTAAACTTCTGACCCACTGGAATTGTGATACAGTGAATTATAAGTGAAATAATCTATCTGTAAACAATTGTTGGAAAAATTAACCTGTGTCATGCACAAGTAGATGTCCTAACCGACTTGCCAAAACTAAAGTTTGTTAACAAGAAATTTGTTGAGTTGTTTGAAAAATTAGTTTTTTAATGACTCAACCTAAGTGTATGTAAACTTCCCGACTTCAACTGTATGCACGCCACACTTTTCCGTTTTACTTTAAAAAATAATAATAATTGAAACAAGTAATTTTTTTACATTTCCACTTCACCATTTGGATTATTTTGTGTATGTTCCATTACATGAAATCCAAATAATAATCAATTTAAATTACGGTTGTACATGCAACAAAATAGGAAAAACGCCAAGGGGGATGAATACTTTTGCAAGGCATTGGTATACTGTATGTCTTAACTCCTCCCTCCTCCACAGCCCCATCCCTCAGATCCACTGGAGGAAGATGGACGGAGAGCTGCCCGGCCAATCATGAAGTCAGCTTGGCAGGAGCCCACCTCCAACTGTACCACGTGCAGTATGAGGACGAGGGGAGTACGAGTGTGAGGCCTCAACTCCAAAGGGAAGGACTGGCACCGGGCTTCGGGTCTTGTAGAAGGTAGGGCCCTGTCTCTAGTCTACTACATTAAGCAATAAGGCCAGAGGGGTTTTGTGGTATATGGACAAAATACCACGGCTAAAGGGCTGTTCTTATGCACAACACAACGCGGAGTGCCTGTATACAGCCCTTAGCCCGTGGTATATTTGGCCATATATCACAAACCCCCTGGGGACCTTATTGCTATTATAAAACTTGGTTATGCAACGTATATTAGAGCAGTACAAATACAATCGTTTGTTTATACCTGTGGTATACAGTCCTTGATATATCCACATGGCTTTCTCCAGCAATCAGGCATTTCCAGGGCTCGAATTTATAATCTCCAAGGTCAGGCGAGGAGTATTGCTAATGCCTATATACCACGGCTAACAGGCTGGTTCTGTTAACGGAATGAACACGAACCACCCCAGTTTTAAATACAGTATATAGTCTCTACAGCTTTTCGTAGTTGCACACTGTTCCCATTATATCAACACACTACTTCTCTACAGGGCTTAGGTCCTACTTGGTCATTCACCTCTTACACTCAGATTTTCACATGAATCATGCATTGGATGTTAGTGCGCCTGACTCTCAATGTTCAGGACCTCGGCTCGTACCGTAGATTCACAAGTTAGACCGATCCCGGCCTCGCACGTGATCTCAGTTAGGACTCAAGGCCTCGTACCTGATCTCAAGTTAGGAATCCAACGACGCCCTCGTACCCGTGTCTCAGCTTATGGACCTTCAGGCCTCCGCTTCCACAATCGCCGATCTCAGTTCATGGACTCAGGCCGTATCACGTGAATCTCAAGTCTCTGACTCACGCCTCGTACACCCGTGATCTCACACGCTTAGGACTCAGGCCATCCGCTCACCAGTGCACCTCTCAACGCTTGGCACTCCACAGCCCTCGTACCACTGTGTACTCTTGAAGTCTCAGGCACTCACTCCGTACATGCTGATTTCTAAGTTAGTGACTCAGGCCTCGTCACTCGACAGTGATCTCAGGTTAGGACTCCGCCCGTACACGTGTCTCAATGTAGCGACTCAGCCTCGTCAGACGTGATCTCAAGTTTTCAGGACTCAGCGCCCCCTCGT
>NW_019943485.1:0-5744 GCF_002910315.2 Salvelinus sp. IW2-2015 | reverse complement strand
TTTTGTTGCCTTACAACTTACACTTTTTTTGGGGGAGTTTGTATCATTTGATTAACATAACATGCCTACCACTTTGAAGATGCTAAATATTTTTTTCTTGTGAAACAAACAAGAAAAAGGACAAAAAAACTGACAACTTTAGCGTGCATAACTATTCACCCCCCCCAAAGTCAATACTTTGTAGAGCCACCTTTTGCAACAATTACAGCTGCAAGTCTCTGGGTATGTCTCTATAAGCTTGGCACATCTAGCCACTGCTCCAGCTCCTTCAAGTTGGATGGGTTCTGCTGATGTACAGCAATGTTAAGTCCTACCACAGATTCTCAATTGAATTGAGATCTGGGCTTTGAATAGGCTATTTCAAGACATTTAAATGTTCAACTTAAACCACTCGAGTGTTGCTTCAGCAGTATGCTTAGTGTCATTGTCCTGCTGGAAGGTGCACCTCCGTCCCAGTCTCAAATCTCTAGAAGACTGAAACAGGTTTCCCTCAAGAATTTCCCTGTATTTAGCTCCATCCATCATTCCTTCAGTTCTAACCAGTTTCCCAGTCCCTGCAGATGAAATACATCCCACAGCATGATGCTGCCACCACCATGCTTCACTGTGGGGATGGTATTCTCGGGGTGATGAGAGATGTTGGGTTTACGCCAAAAAGCTACATTTTAGTCTCATCTGACCAGAGTACCTTCCTCCATATGTTTGGGGAGTCTCCCACATGCCTTTTGGCGAACACCAAACGTGTTTGCTTATTTTTTTCTTTAAGCAATGGCTTTTTTTCTGGCCACTCTTCCGTAAAGCCTAGCTCTGTGGAGTGTACGGCTTAAAGTGGTCCTATGGACAGATGCTCCAATCTCCACTGTGGAGCTTTGCAGCTTCTTCAGGGTTACCTTTGATCTCTTTGTTGCCTCTGATTAATGCCCTCCTTGCCTGGTCCATGTGACACTTAGATCATGTGACACTTAGATTGCACACAGGTGGACTTTATTTAACTCATTATGTGACTTCTGAAGGTAATTGGTAGCACCAGATATTATTTAGGGGCTTCATAGCAAAGAGGGTGAATACATACAGTTGAAGTTGGAAGTTTACATACACCTTAGCCAAATACATTTAAACTCAGTTTTTCACAATTCCTGACATTTAATCCTAGTACAAAATCCCCTGTCTTAGGTCAGTTAGGATCACCACTTTATTTTAAGAATGTGAAATGTCAGAATAATAGTAGAGAAAATTATTTATTTCAGCTTTTATTTCTTTCATCACATTCCCAGTGGGTCAGAAGTTTACATACACTCAATTAGTATTTGGTAGCATTGCCTTTAAATAGTTTAACTTGGGTCAAACGTTTCGGGTAGCCTTCCACAAGCTTCCCACAATAAGTTGGGTGAATTTTGGCCCATTCCTCCTGACAGAGCTGGTGTAACTGAGTCAGGTTTGTAGGCCTCCTTGCTTGCGCANTTAGTTAATATTTCCTTAACTCTATTTCTTAAACTGCATCGTTGGTTAAGGGCTTGTAATAGGCATATTCGGCGCATGTGACAAATAACATTTGATTTGATTTTGATTTGATCCTTGCTCAGACCTAGAGTATGACGTGGTTTATTGTAATGCACTGTGTATAAATATTCACATGACAAAGCTATGTGTTTACAGTGSCTTGCGAAAGTATTCACCCCCTTGGCATTTTTCKAATTTTGTTGCCTTACAACTTACACTTTTTTTGGGGGAGTTTGTATCATTTGATTAACATAACATGCCTACCACTTTGAAGATGCTAAATATTTTTTTCTTGTGAAACAAACAAGAAAAAGGACAAAAAAACTGACAACTTTAGCGTGCATAACTATTCACCCCCCCAAAGTCAATACTTTGTAGAGCCACCTTTTGCAGCAATTACAGCTGCAAGTCTCTGGGTATGTCTCTATAAGCTTGGCACATCTAGCCACTGCTCCAGCTCCTTCAAGTTGGATGGGTTCTGCTGGTGTACAGCAATCTTTAAGTCATACCACAGATTCTCAATTGAATTGAGATCTGGGCTCTGAATAGGCCATTCCAAGACATTTAAATGTTCAACTTAAACCACTCGAGTGTTGCTTCAGCAGTATGCTTAGGCTCATTGTCCTGCTGGAAGGTGGACCTCCGTCCCAGTCTCAAATCTCTAGAAGACTGAAACAGGTTTCCCTCAAGAATTTCCCTGTATTTAGCTCCATCCATCATTACTTCAGTTCTAACCAGTTTCCCAGTCCCTGCAGATGAAATACATCCCCACAGCATGATGCTGCCACCACCATGCTTCACTGTGGGGATGGTATTCTCGGGGTGATGAGAGATGTTGGGTTTATGCCAAAAAGCTACATTTTAGTCTTATCTGACCAGAGTACCTTCCTCCATATGTTTGGGGAGTCTCCCACATGCCTTTTGGCGAACACCAAACGTGTTCGCTTATTTTTTTCTTTAAGCAATGGCTTTTTTTTCTGGCCACTCTTCCATAAAGCCTAGCTCTGTGGAGTGTACGGCTTAAAGTGGTCCTATGGACAGATGCTCCAATCTCCGCTGTGGAGCTTTGCAGCTTCTTCAGGGTTATCTTTGGTCTCTTTGTTGCCTCTGATTAATGCCCTCCTTGCCTGGTCCATGAGTTTTGGTGGGTGGCCCTCTCTTGGCAGGTTTGTTGTGGTGCCATATTCTATCCAGTTTTAAAAAATTGTATTAATGTGCTCAGTGGGATGTTCAACGTTTCTGATGTTGTTTTATAACTCAACCCTGATCTGTACTTCTCCACAACTTTGTCCCTGACCTTTTGGAGAGCTTCTTTGTTCTCATGGTGCCACTTGCTTGGTGGTGCCCCTTGCTTAGTGGTGTAGCAGACTCTGGGCATTTCAGAACAGGTGTATATTATACTGAGATCATGTGACAGATCATGTGACACTTAGATTGCACACAGGTGGACTTTATTAACTCATTATGTGACTTCTGAAGGTAATTGGTAGCACCAGATCTTATTTAGGGGCTTCATAGCAAAGAGGGTGAATTACATACAGTTGAAGTTGGAAGTTTACATACACCTTAGCCAAATACATTATAAACTCAGTTTTTCACAATTCCTGACATTTAATCCTAGTAAAAAGTCCCTGTCTTAGGTCAGTTAGGATCACCACTTAATTTTAAGAATGGTGAAATGTCAGAATAATGAGTTAAAGCTTTTATTTCTTTCATCACATTCCCAGTGGGTCAGAAGTTTACATACACTCAATTAGTATTTGGTAGCATTGCCTTTAAATTGTTTAACTTGGGTCAAACGTTTCGGTAGCCTTTCCACAAGCTTCCCACAATAAAGTTGGGTGAATTTTGGCCCATTCCTCCTGACAGAGCTGGTGTAACTGAGTCAGGTTTGTAGGCCTCCTTGCTTGCGCACACTTTTTCAGTTCGGCCCACAAATTCTCCATAGGATGAGGTCAGGGCTTTGTGATGGTCACTCCAATACCTTGCCTTTGTTGTCCTTAAGCCATTTGCCAACAACTTTGAAGTATGCTTGGGGTCATTGTCCATTTAGAAGACCCATTTGGACCAAGCTTTAACTTCCTGACTGATGTCTTGAGATGTTGCTTCAATATATCCACATAATTTCATGCCTCATGATGCCATCTATTTTGTGAAGTCACCAGTCCCTCCTGCAGCAAAGCACCCCCACAACATGATGCTGCCACCCCGGGCTTCACGGTTGGATGGGTTCTTCGGCTTGCAAGCCTCCCCCTTTTTCCTCCACACAAACGATGGTCATTATGGCCAAACAGTCTATTTTAGTTTCATCAGACCAGAGGACAATCTCCCAAAAAGTATGATCTTTGTCCTCATGTGCAGTTGCAAACCGTAGTTCTGGCTTTTTTATGGCGGTTTTGAGGCAATGTCTTCTTCCTTGCTGAGCGGCCTTTCAGGTTATGTCGATATTTGAATTGTTTTACTGTGGACATAGATACTTTTGTACCTGGTTCCTCCCGCATCTTCACAAGGTCCTTGCTGTTGTTCTGGGATTGATTTGCACTTTTCGCACCAAAGTACGTTCATCTCTAGGAGACAGAACACGTCTCCTTCCTGAGCGGTATGACGCTGTGTGGTCCCATTGGTGTTTATACTTGCTTACTATTGTTTGTACAGATGAATGTGGTACCTTCAGGCGTTTGGAAATTGCTCCCAAGGATGAACCAGACTTGTGGAGATCATACAAAAAAAATGATGAGGTCTTGGCTGATTTCTTTTGATTTTCCCATGATGTCAAGCAAAGAGGCACTGAGTTTGAAGGTAGGCCTTCAAATACATCCACAGGTACATCTCCAATTGACTCAAATTATGTCAATTAGCCTATCAGAAGCTTCTAAAGCCATGACATAATTTTCTGGAATTCTCCAAGCTGTTTACAGGCACAGTCAACTTAGTGTATGTAAACTTCTGACCCACTGGAATTGTGATACAGTGAATTATAAGTGAAATAATCTATCTGTAAACAATTGTTGGAAAAATTACCTGTGTCATGCACAAAGTAGATGTCCTAACCGACTTGCCAAAACTAAAGTTTGTTAACAAGAAATTTGTTGAGTTGTTGAAAAAATTAGTTTTWAWMYKRRCKAKCRWAYMMMWWMMWAAKRTRCSYKRTRKAKRMMWWMSKKSSKKCKKRTTTRCSMTTTWKRTWWAAAAAWWAWWAWWAWTMYAAKKAYMWAWTTTTTWKKWTTRKKRTRKKCKAWTTMGYWTWWTTTMMMMWWMMRCKWTWKKWMYAAWRCKAAWWAAWAATKKATTTAAATTACAGGTMGTAATGCAACAAAATAGGAAAAACGCCAAGGGGGATGAATACTTTTGCAAGGCARWGTATACTGTATGTCTTAACTCCTCCCCTCTCCACAGCCCCATCCCTCAGATCCACTGGAGGAAGATGGACGGAGAGCTGCCGGCCAATCATGAAGTCAGCTTGGCAGGAGCCCACCTCCAACTGTACCACGTGCAGTATGAGGACGAGGGGACGTACGAGTGTGAGGCCCTCAACTCCAAAGGGAAGGACTGGCACCGGGCTCGGGTCTCTGTAGAAGGTAGGGCCCTGTCTCTAGTCTACTAATTAAGCAATAAGGCCAGAGGGGTTGTGGTATATGGACAAAATACCACGGCTAAGGGCTGTTCTTATGCACAACACAACGCGGAGTGCCTGTATACAGCCCTTAGCCGTGGTATATTGGCCATATATCACAAACCCCCTGAGGACCCTTATTGCTATTATAAACTGGTTATCAACGTAATTAGAGCAGTACAAATAAATGTTTTGTTATACCTGTGGTATACAGTTTGATATACAATGGCTTTCAGCCAATCAGCATTCAGGGCTCGAATTTATAATTAAGCAATATGGCCCGAGGAGGTATGGTATATGGCCAATATACCACGGCTAAAGGCTGTTCTTAAGCACAATGAAACGAACCACCCAGTTTATAATACAGTATATACTCTCCAGCTTTGTAGTTGCAAATTGTTATTATTCAACACCTCTTCTCTCAGGGCTTGGTCCTAATTTGAGTCATTCACTCTTAACTCAGATTTTCACATGAATCATGCATTGATGTTGTGCGCTGATCTCAAGTTAGGACTCAGGCCTCGTACACGTGATCACAAGTTAGGACTCAGGCCTCGTACACGTGATCTCAAGTTAGGACTCAGGCCTCGTACACGTGATCTCAAGTTAGGACTCAGGCCTCGTACACGTG